>NW_028327177.1:16240938-16544364 GCF_987537825.1 Furipterus horrens | reverse complement strand
GAAAATAATAGAGCTTGGAAAATCAGTTAACACACATTCTTAAATAGTTCATATGTAAGATGAATATCATATTATTATACCAACTGAAGCCATACCACAAGGGACAGTTAATGACCTCAGTTGACATAAATAAGTCATGAAGGTAAATTAACTTTGAATCACTATAGTAGCTAGTGATTGGACTGGGACTGTCTAGAAAATTGTAGGTGGGGCAATGAGATGCAAAAGATGCCATCAATTTGGCCTTTAGGCAGCAGTGGGATAATCAGATGTAGACTGTGTTCTGAACTTTAAATGACACTGGAGATCCACAGAGATCGGTAATTGTCAGGCAGAAAGTCAAAAATATGGAGATAAATATTCCCTTATCTCTTCAAGATTTTCATGGAAACAGCCAGAATTCCAATCCTGCTAGATAAATGTGAGTGATTTCTAACGGTCTGTAAATAATAACAGCAATGAATGTAAACTATATTTTTTATTTCTAAAATTAAAGCTATTAACTCTTACTAGACTTTAGATTTTCATCCCTTTCATTAAAAAAAATCATTAATTTATTTTTTATCTGGTGTGTATTGAGAAAATATTATGTACCAGGTGCTAAATGCTGGGACTATGATGGCAAACAACACATGTTTGGTTCCCACCCTCACCAAGCTTATAATATGGCAAGAAGCACAGACACTGAACAAATGATCGAAAACATGATAGTTCTGAAGGAGCAATACAGAAGGCTTGAGGTATTTAGAGTAGTGTGATCTAACATAGCATTTAATTACAATATTTGAGGAATTAGATAGGATGAAATACCACTGGGAAACTCAGTTGGCCCACTCAAGAGAAGTTGAAAGGAAGCTATCTGCCTATCCTAGAGTTTAAAGGTAAAAATTAAAATTTCTTATCCCCATATGGATAATATAGTCTTAAGCTGTTTAGGATAAAGGGAATAACTGAGTCAACTATTAAATCCCCAAACCCTTATTTTGTATCTAAAGAGAATTAAGACTCAGTGTGGTTGTATGATTGGCCCCAGGATTACATGGCTCATAAACAGCGCAACTAAAACTCAATTCCAAGAGTTAAGACTTCTAAAGAGTGCTCCCTATATATTACACGGCTGAGAGGAGAGGCAAGTTAGTCACCCAATACTACCCTAGTTTACATCTCATGATCGAATCTGTGTGCTCCATCCAGGGTTGGGGTGAGTTTTAGGGGGAATGGGCTGGAACTCAGAGGTGCTGGCAGGGCAGGTTTTGATTGGAAAGCTTTGGAACTTGGCCATAAGATAAAGTGAGGGGTTTCAACATTGGATCCTCCTGGACAACGAACCCTTTGGGTTGCAGTGTTCAAGTTCTGGTCATGTCCCAATCCTTTGGTTCCATGGGGGGTGGGGCAAGACATTTTTTTGGTTGGAACATGGTTATGGTTAGAGGTTTTCAGAATCTGGGGAACTGAGGTGAGATTATAGAAGTTAAAAAAAAAAAAAAAAACAGACTCTGAAAATATGGAAAGAAAAGAAGCCCATTGTATGAAAATAGAATGGTGGAGATAAATAACCATACTTCAGGAAGGGACATAAAGGTGTCCTTCATTGCCCTTCCAGCTTTTCTGACCAGTGGTGACAGACAGAGGCAACAGGAAAAGAGAGTAGATCTTTTGCTTGTTTGTAATTTCTACCAGACCTCTTCAATATATCTTTGACATGGACAAGTGAGTTTCTCAGTCTTGGTCAAGGGTGAGTAAATATATATTTAGAATGATTTATCTCTATTTTTTTGACGCTATAACATAAAATCTAAGTAGGAACCTAGTCTTTGTTACTGAAATGTCTTTGTAAAAACAAGTCTCTGGCACTATTCCCTTTCTACACACATGCCCACAGGCCCACCCCCAGTGCTTCCTCAGGACACCCCTCTTTGGAAATTATGGCACATTCGAGCCTGCACCGGAGCAAGGATTGGTTCATTGGGTGACCTGTGTCATTGTTTACCTGTATTCAATATTTTGCACCAATGGAGGCTTTCCTTTGCCTGACCCATACAGTCACTGGCTGCTTAATTCTTCACCCTGGATGACCCCCATTTGTGACCCAGATTCTACTTCTCAGCAACAAAAGAAAACAAAGGCTCAGCAGTTTAAAGAAGAGGTCTGCTTTAATGGCTGAATATCAGAGCTGGAATTCAGTACAGGGGCAGCAGGGAAGTTTGGGGTCTTTTGTTCCTTGGTTTAATGTTTAACCTTTCCTTAACATCTCTCCCTTTAATGGGCTTTAAACTTGCCCCTTTGATCTTTTTCGCTTCCTGAGAGATGAAGTGCCAGCTTCTGCCCACCCACTCAATTCACCACTGGTTTTCAGCAGCTCTCCCTTTGGTCCTCACAGGCAGTTCCAGAGGTACTGGCACCTCTTTAGCAAGGCACTCCCCCCACCTGTCACCATTATACTAGGCACCTTCCTGATTAACACGGCCAACACTCATCCCCACTTCTCAGTACTTGTGAGGGCTTTGTTCCAGGGAGAGAGTCATGCTTTTGTGAACTTTCTCCCCAAAGCACCCTTTACTGGCCATCTTTCACCACGTTTCCTTTAACAGCAAGCTCTCTTCATCCGATACAAATTCAGATGAGAAAAATCATAGGAAACCTTCTCCACGTGAGGCGCTTTGAGCAACTAACTAAATTATTTCAGATCATAAAGCATTATCTGGTACTCTGAAGCAAAACTGGGTACAAACCCTGCCGTCGTTGAATGCCACTTGTTTTTTTGCACAAAGCATTTTCACAGATGTTGTTTTATAACCGTGTGAGGTAGGCAGGCCAGACAACAAAAGACTCAAAATAGCTGAGTGCCTTACCAAGGCTAGGGCTGATATCCCTACATCAATTATGAAAATATTGAAATATGGCAATGCCAGCTGGCGAACAGCTACTGACCTGAGACTCATGAGTGCCATCCCCACCTACTGCCCTCCCCCATCCCCTGGGACCCTCCATTCCTTGCACAATAGCTGGCATTATTGGGTGGTCATCCTATGTTATGGTCAACAGTTAGTTCTAATGGTTAACACCCAGTATGTACCTTATGTACCTGTTATTAACTCTTTGGTATCAACCTAGGTCCACTTCAAGCTAAATTTTCAGCTTTTTGGGGGGAGGGGGTCAGGGGCACATGAACAGTGTAAATCCCAGCTGCAAATTAATGTGAATGCATAGTTCTAAACAGAAATCTTCAAAAAAATAAATCCCCACCCTCCACTCCTACCAAGAGTCAAGATTGGCGCAGACAAGTATGCTCAGGCCGTCTGCTGTCTAAGATTTTTTGTTCTTTAAAAATGTCATTCTTTGGTGTCTACATTTCATTCACGATTTGTCTTGCTATCTCCCATGCTATGTGGGCCCTCGGCTTGGTCTCCTGACCTCCACTAAAATGTGACAATTACAACCTGCTCTGGGATCCCAGTGATGAGAGAGCTGTTCACAGGCAAATGTCAAATCTAGCACTTGCTAACACATCGAGACCCAAACGTTTCTGGCCTCTGATTATTTCCTTTACTTTACTGCTAGTTCAGCCAGGCTTTTAATAAGATTTAAGATTTAATCCAGCGTTCTTTTAGTGTTTGGTACGGAGAGGGTGTTCTCTGAATAGCTGGTTCTCCATAATGCCAGAAACAGAAGTGTCTGACCCGTACTTTGTCATTCTGTCCTTTATTGGCTGCCAGACATGCCATATACAAATCTCAAGGAAAAAGTGACCTTGCAAAATTGGCATAGAAAAGTGGAGTTACAGCCACGACAGTGCATGGAAGTGGACCCTAGGGGTGCCTGGGTGCAGGGGGGGCTGAAGTTGCTGTATCGTCTGGAAAAGATGATGTGATCATCAGCCAGACACATGGGTTTAAGCAAAGGGAAGTTTACACATTTATTAACTAAATTTTCTTTGGGAAGAGAGAGAACCTTTATTTTATTTTATTCTATTTTATTTTATTTTTAAGTTAGGGCAGCAGATGCCATGGGAATTCTAGTAAAAGTACATTGCAGGAAGCAGGGACTGTGGCGGACCTCAAACCAGAACAGATTGAGAACCACTAGTATGCTGTTGGGGGGCGGGGAACGCAATCATCTCATTTAGAAGAAAGGGACAGTTAGATTTCCCTTTTTGTGCCAGGGAATTCATGTTCCCCCCTGGGGGCCAAAAGGGAGACATTTTTTTCCAGCTCTGTCCACAGTCCCCTTTTCAGGCAGACTTATTCTCATCTGAAGCAAAAGAGCCAGCTTCAGCTGCATGGTATTCTATTTGACTGCGTGCTAAGAGATTTGTCTGTTAAAAGTAGCATTTCATGCTCCAAATGAGTGGGAAAATTACCTAAAGATTCAGGTAAAGCAGTGATATATAGAAACCACATCAATCAGTAGGTAAATATGAAATATACTGGGAAAGACAAACACCAAGTCATTAATTATAAGAAGACAATTACAGGAAAAAATCTGCTGTAAGACAAATACAGCATTGACTACTACTGCATGCTAAAATTTCTCTCAAGCATAATTTTTTTTTTAAGGCCAAAAAAAAAAAAAAAAGCTCCATTATAGGAAGATTTCTAGTGCATCAGAGAGATAAATTCATAGTAATTCATTCACCCAAAAATATTTCTGTAACTACTATGTAAGTCATTGTTCTAACAAATTCATGAGTGAGCAAAACACTAATTTCTATAGCTGACAATATATTTTAATACAGGTCTTTGTGAATTTCTAATCATTTTTCTGACTCTATACTTGACCACTTTCCCTTCATGGATTTCTCAGAGATTTGCCTTTTCCCGTCCTGGATATATGCATGCCCTGTGGATTTTGCAGCCAAGAATAGTTTTTGGAGGATCTCACTCTACAAGTCTATACTGAGGAGGGAGGCCTTTAACCTGCTTGCATGGTTTTTGTGTCTGTGAGCTTACATTCTCCCAAAAAAGATGATTCAGGGTAACAATTCTGGCACATTATCTCATTAGGCCTCCTGATACTAAGTGAAGAAGGCAGTTGAAAAATAACACTCCATTTCACCAGAGAGAAATCTGGGGCATGGAGAGGTTAAATAACGTCTCTAAATCAAACAGCCAGCAATTGGGCCTGGGACAAGGACAGAGATCTTTAAAATTCACATCACATTTTCCATGCCTTCCATCGCCATGACTTTAGATTCAGTTAAAAGAATTCTGGCAATAATTAAGGATATATAAAAGGGAAATACAGAAATATTAGAGTTACTGTTTCAAAATATTGCTAAGAATTGGATATTGTCAACACTAATCCATGGTACAAAAAAATTAATCATCCACGTGGAAATGTGTATGAAATTAATTCTTACTTTCTTTAATCAAATAAAGCTGTAAAATTATATCTAAAATTGTTTACTTTCCAGCTGCCTCTTTTTCTCCTAATGCTGATAGTATAGCAACAGACAAAACTCTCAGAAAGTATTTCATAATATTATGTTGCTATCTGAACTTTTAAAATCCAAACTTGGAAAATAAAATGCATAAAGGAAAAAGCAGAGGGAAACATATTTGTAAATAACCTGGAAATATGAAGAAAAAAGATCAAGCTGAAACAGAATATCCAGCTGTGTAAACACATTTAGATGTTTTTTAAAAATCTCAAATTGATGGTATTCCTAAGGCCAACTCAGTGCCAAATCATATACTCCACATTAATTCTTCTGTTATTCCATATCCTTTCCACACTGCATCAGTCTAAACTGTCTATTTCAGATGGAACCACTCAAATTCTGTGAATGTTTTTGTTTAATCAAGCGAACACTGTAAACTGTTGTTCTTGGTCATACACTCTACTCTTAAACAAAAATAAGATTTTTGAAGATGAAAGATTGAGATTCAGGTGCTAAATATTTGCAAATACTTTCATTATTACCAGAGATCTGAATTACAAGTGGAGAAGTTTTAGTTCAGAAAAAAGTGCTAAATTCCACTATGTGAAGGGACAATAATTTTCTATCAGAAAAATTAAATGACTAGAATAGAGACTCCCCAGAAGACTTCTTTAATGCACTGAAAGTCAGTAACTGGTCTGGCCTCTTGTTGAAATTCTTCTTTCAGTTAAATGAAAGTCGTCGTCGTCGTCGGCAGCCGTCCGTCTCGAGAGACGATGGTGTAGCTTCTTAAGAGTATATCTGCACCGCCGAGAATGGCTGTGCAGTCCGACTCGGGAGTGACACGGTATCTGTCTCCTCCCGTGTTGAATCGACATCTTGCGATGGCGCTGGAGTGTCCTCTCCAGTGAAGCTGAAGCTACAGAGCCTGGGCAGGGTGATATGGAGGGTCTGCTGTTGCCCATGCAGCAGACCCCCCCTCTCTTCGCAGCTGAAGGATCCAAGGGAAAGACGGAGTCAATACAGTTTGGCTTCAGGTGCGCCGCAGGAGTTGCCGGTGTTGACTACAACGTCAAACCGCCTTAGGGACTCCGGCTCCGGATTTTCTGTCGGGGTTTACTCCCTTAGCCTTTCCCCTGAAGAGGTATGCCGCAAGGCAGCGGAGGTTTTTTGGAATCAGAGTTTTCCTTCTCTGATGTGCCCTGACTGGAAGATCGAACCAGCGACACTTAGCTCGCAGGCCGACGCTCAATCCACTGAGCCAAACCAGCCAGGTAAATGAAAGTAATGCTAAGGAAAACCCACACGGTGTGATATTGCAGTAGGGGTTGATTTAAATCTTCAGTTGTGACCTTCATAACAATGTTGAAAATACCTACTTAGATGAAATTGATTACAAGGCCAATCCACATCTGAGTTCTAACAGATGCAACTACCTTAGTGAGTCCAACAAACACCTCTCTCACCCCAACGCCCTAGTTTGGTCAATAGGAAAATGCCAAAAAGGATGCTAACCCATTAAATCCAGGAAAAATGTCTTATTTGTAAATTGCAAGAACTTTATTTTGGACATTAATTAGTTGGCTTTGAACTACACTAGAGTTGAAGTCACACTGTTTATTTATTACAAATGCTGTAACTACCAAGCCTTTATTTTACCTGTTTAGGCTGGAAGACTTCCCATCTCATGATCTGTTAAATCCCTGCTGGCATATTAAACAAATGCACTCAATAAAACAACCACTTTCTTGATCACAGAAAGGCAGGATTCTGAGATCTAACAAACAAAAAGTCACAGGGCTTAGTTAAATTTTGATTTCCATGACCCATGGACATGGACAACGGGGTGCGGATTGACTGTGGGAGAAGGGGTGGGCAGGGTGGAGGGAGCAATGGGGGGAAAAGTGGGACAACTGTAATAGAAAAAAAATAAATTAAAAAATGTTTATTTCTGATAAACTATAAATAATTTGTAATGTAAGTATGGGACATAATTATACACCAAGATCGCGGTGTAGGAAACTCCAGCCTCCATTCCTCAACAAAGATCAAAAATCAGCCATCCAAGAACAAAAACTGCTCTGGGAGAGCTGAGTCCACTGCAGAAATTTCAACAACACAGCGGAACACAAAACCTGAGGGTATCCACACAAACAGGGAAGGAAGAATAGCTTCATGTCACCTGCTTCATGCCCCCAGACCAGCACTGCTCAGGGTTGACAGGGAACCTCCCAACTAGAAAGGATTTCCCTGGGCAGCCAGTGGCTGAGCCTTCTGGAGCTTTCTAGGCCTCACAGCAAGGAACTGCTTCGGCTTCACCCCAACCAGAGACCAGTCCAGCTGAGCCATATGCAGACCATTGGGAATAAGGTAAAAGGGCACGGGCGACTGCGGCCAGCCACGGTGAGGGACAGACCTCGCTTCCCTCACGCACGTGGGCAGCAAGGACCCCAGCGGCTTTTGCCGCTGAAGACACAATGGCCAGCACAGCTGCCAAGGACCGCGTGCAGAATTCACGTGTTTTTTGCCCCACGGGTTCCCTTGTTCACAGATACCATCTATCCGAGACTTCCCCAGCTTCCTCTTCTGCCGCGGACCCCAGTGTGGTATCCACAACGCAGCCTCTGCAGCTGTGCAAGTGCAACACACCAGCCTTGACCTACATGGCTGAGCCCCATCATTGCGCGCATGCTCAGGACTAAGACTCCACATGGTACTCTTGGTACCATTGCTTGTCCAGCTCTTGACGTGGGCCTCTACAACAATGTGTGTGCATTTATGTGCATACTTCTGTGGTGAGACCCTGCAGCCATAAGAGTGCACCAGAAGCCCTGGCTGCTGTGGCTCAGTGGATTGAGCGTCTGCCTGTGAACCAAGTGTTGCTGGTTCGATTCCCAGTCAGGGCACGTGACTAGGTTGCACGCCAGATCCCCAGTTGGGGGCACATGAGAGGCAATTGCACATTGATGTTTCTCTCCCTCTTTTTCTCCTTTTTCCTCTCTACAAAAATGGATAAATAAAATAAAGTAATCTTGTTAAAAATAATTAATTAATATTTAAAAAAGAAAAAAAAAAAAAAAAAAAAGGAGTACATCAGAAGGCCAAGGCTCCCAGAACTACTTGTTGGCCCAGCTCCTTCCCTGTCTTCTGGCTTATTCACCTCTAGCTGTGTTCCTGTAACTTCAAGCCACACAGCCTTGTCATTAGACTCCACTATCATGCACATGGCCCATGGTGAGACACTGTGGCCCCAGGACTGCACCCTGACAGCCAGAGTCCCCACAGCTGCTCCTGTAATCACATTTGGCCCTGCCCCCGTGGCTGGCCCTGGTCCTTGCTGCTACGCCACTATGTGTGTCTGAAACTGACCCCTGCCATTCCACAGGTACCCGAGGTGGTCCTCACTGATGAGTGTGCATACCACCAGCTCTAGCCCATGATCAAGCATGTGGGATTTATTCCTGCAATGCAAGGATGTTTCACCATCCAAAAATCAACAAATGTGACACACCACATTAATAGAATGAAAGGCCAAAATCATGGGATTGTTTCAGATGAAGTAAAGCATTTCAAAAAATTAAACATCTTTTCAAGATAAAAACTCACAACATATTGGGTATAGAAAGAACATATTCCAACAAAATGAAGGCCATATATGCCAACCCAAAGCTAACATTTTATTCTAACTGTGAAAGTATTGGAATACTCTAACTCTGAAAGGCAGAGGGAATAAACTTAGCAAACACTCAACTGTTCTGCTTCCTTAAAAATAGCATATTGATTTCCACTGCCTCCTGTATAATTTTCTTCAAATTCTCATAAGAATGTCTCTTTTCTAATAAAATAATAATGCAAAATTTTAGATGGTGTTATATACTTCCCACCACCCTTCCCAAGATCTCCTTGGCATAGATTATGGCAATGCACATCTCTTGGGCTAGATAAGATAACCTCCACCATTGACCTTCCTTAATCTCTTATTTCTAGCCCACAGTTGTCTTTGAATATTAATGATGGCAACTTAAGAATTTTGCATTTTAATATTGCAGAATTTAGCTCAAGTTTATGTATAATTTTCCCCCTCTCATAACTCTCTCCCTCTCCCAATGGCTTTCTTAGTAATGGGTTTGTTTCACATAATGGCACACTTAACTCCCGGACAACAGATACCCCTGTTATACAACATCCCCTAACACTTTAGGAAGCAGAATAGGGTAGCGAGCAAAACTATGAAACAGAAGTTTAGGCAGCTGAATGGTGGCCATGATTCTGCCTCTAACTACATATTTGACTTTGGATAAGTCAAATGAGCTCTCTAATCTACCAGGACTTGTTCAACCCTGATACAGTTTCTCTCCAGGAAATAATAAGAGTTTTTATTTTTTACAAGTTGCCTTTAGAAAGTGACAATAAATTGATAGATCTAGTTCTCATTGATTTATCTCCCCCTACCCCGTAAAAGTTATAATTATCAATGACTAGAAATCAGATAAGAAATATTGAATATATGTAATTCAGCTTCTTTTCTATCTAATTATTTAAATACAAAAATAAGAGTATGGGGGGAATGATTATAAAATTGCAAATTTTCTCTGAGTTGAAATTATTTGTCAAAAAATGTATATCATCTGCCCTGGCTGGTGGTTAAGTTGGTTGAAGTGTTGTCTCATGCACCAAAAGGCTGTGGGTTCTATCCCCAGTCAGGGCACATGCCTGGGTTGCAGGTTTGATCCCTGGTCAGGGCATGCACGCTCGGAGGTAACCGATAGACATTTCTCTCTCATATCAATGTTTCTCTTTCTCTCAAATCAATAAATTATCCTCGTGTGTGAATTAAAAAATTTTATATTTTTTAATGAGTTCTAGTTTGCTAATTTGTAAGAGCAGTTTTCATTTGCAAACTGGTAGATACAAACTACTCAGTGAAGAAAAAATTCCAAGTTTCATAAAATAAAATGAAATCAATTTTTATGTCTAATGTATTATTCAATTCAAATATAATTAGTTTTAAAACTACACCATGAATTGGTCTTGCTGCCTTAAAATTCAAATTTTAGTGCTATTTAATTTTAAGTAATCTTTGTTAATTTCACAAGATCACTGATTCATTCAAAGTATTTTTAAATCCATACATTTTTAAGCCCATATTTAACTTCTTAAAATATTCTCTGTAGTGCAAACTCCAAAAATAACTCAGATCCCTTTTTTTACTTTAGTAAGTAGATCTGTTAGTCCATATGTTACCATACAGATGACAAAAATATATGATCAATAAGATATAGTGCCCAACTTCAGGAGTTTACACTCAAGTGGCAGAAAATAGGCAAACAATAAAAACTCAGAAGACTTAATGAACAAACAATAAAAATTAAGACTTAATTCATTTAATAAGTATTTATTGACCATTTAGCACTGTTCTAAGTGCTAAAGAAATAGCAGTGAACAACAAAAAATAAAATAATAATTTAAAAAAATGAACAAAACTAACAAAAACTTCTGCCTTCACAGCTTACGTTATCACTGAGAAAGATGACAACAAAAAAGTAAAATATACTGTGTGCCAAATGTTGACAAATACTGTAGAGGAAAACAAAACAGAAACATGGGCATGGAATTTTGGGATGGTCAAGGAAAGCATTGAAAGGGTCCCATTTGAACAAAGGCCTCTGAAATGGGCAGGAAGCCAGCAAGGGCAATGACCCTGAGGCAGAAGCATTCCTGGATTGAAGAAAAGAATGCTGTGGTTGGAGGTAGTTGAGCAAAAGAGGAGATAAGCAAGAGATGAAGCCAGTGAAGGAACGGGAATTCATAGCGAGGGGGTCCTTTTGGTGATGGTAACTGGATTAGTTATCTGTTGCTGCTTAAAAACATTATCCCAATATTTAGCAGCTTGACACAATAAATATGTATTATCTCACAAAGACTCTGTGGGTCAGAAATCCACAGAGAGTATGGAATACGTGTGTGAGAAAGAAGGTCCAGAGGATGAAAAGGAGGGCTGGAAGGATGGAGCAAGATGAGGTAAAGGAGGAAATGAGGCGCCACACCATGTCTGGCATTGAACGCCATGCTAAGGGTTGATTCTGTATTTTAAGAAGTGTAGGAGGGCAAAGAAAGCATTTTTGACAAAGAGGGGTAGGTGGGGAGGGGCAAGTAGGAAGACATCATGAGACTGACTTTTTAAAGAAAGTGGTTGCATATGAAAAATGGATTGGAAAAGGGCTAAAGAAGATGTGGGAAGACTAGTTAGAAGACCCAGTGAAGCTGATGTTATTTCTCAATAGGTTGCTGACAGAGATGAGCTGACCAGAGGTAATAAAAAGCTGCTTCAAAGGTTTAAAATAATAGAAAAGGAGATATAGACATTAGCAGCGGTGGCTCCAGAATTTCTTTTAAACTATTTAAAAATGTTTTAAAAAGTTGAAAATATGGATGAAAAAGGACTTCTCTTGAAAGGTTTCTGCCTAGCCAGAACGCCATTTGTAATTAGGTGGTGCGCTTATACAAATGCATGACTTGGGAAAGGGATGAAGAGCATTCCTGGGAAGTTAAGTCACCTCTAAGGCTACCTTGGAGCCACCATCAGATCAGTTCTGATTCATACAACTGGGTAAACATCTTTGAAAGAGGTCCAGCTTGGGGTTGGTGGGAGACCATGAGTTCGATTTGGTGTAGAAGAAAGTTCAACATCTAGTCCTCTTCAATCTTTTATAAATACTTACTAATTCAATAAAGAGAATCTATAAAGTTTTAGGATATTATAAAATAAACACACTCAAGGTTTGATAAAATATCACTACATAGCACCACGATTCTAACAAATATACTCTATCCTCATTGTGAAAAAGGCAAATCGACCTGTGCTTTGAGACTGGGTTTTGTGCTATGTCTTGTTCATACATAAACCCAATGCAACTGATCCAATTTCAATAAAGCATGTGCTCCTTATATATCCCATAATAGTAATAGATTTATATTAATTCCTCCCACAGTTTCCTTTAGCCATTATTGGGAATGTTAGGAGAGGAGTTATCGATATTGATAAAATCTGGGGCCACTGTCAGAATACGTAATTTATTAATTTGGGTGTTAAAATAATTTTGAGCTGTTCATTTTCTCTTGTCACTTGCTGCTGCTGATCTGTAGTCACAGGGCCCTTCATTCCTGGAAATTGTCATCTTTTATAACAAGCAGTGGTATTTGAAAGCCACCTAGTTAAAGCAAAAAGCTAGCACAGATTAGCATAATTTTGGCAAGAAAAATTATCATTTATAATTAACAGAAATCATACATGACAAGGAAGGTAGTTTCTAGATCCTGAAGAACATTTTATTTGCTGTTTGTTTCCTGTATTAATTGATGGGAATTGGGCTACAAGACTGACAGAGGTGATGAAATTAAGTTATTCCGTGTAAGGAAAAGAGAGGAATGAAAGAAATACCACCAGAGATAAAAGACTCTTAGGGACTGTGGCTGTACAAAAAGTGGAGGGTGAGAAGAGGCCAAAGCTAAGATGTGGCTTTGAAAGGAAAACAGTCTGTAAAGGAAAATTTTGGAATGAAATACTGTATGCTGAGTGATGTAAAGCCTCCTTGGTATCTTTTGTAAATTCTTCAGTAAAATATTTAACTCCAACCAGTGCCTTTTGGTACTTTTTTTGGTGGGTGGGGGGGATAAAATGTTGATTCTTGCTCTAAGCAAGTCTTACATGGGCAAGAACAGCCTAGAGCTTTTTCTGGGTCCAACCCACATTTGAGTTCATCTCTATCTGATAAAGAAAACAATTTCCTATTTCCCTAACTCTCTGTTTAGATATTGGATCTCTTTTACCTTATTTCTCTTCCTGAATTTTTGATTCCAGATACCCTTCTGCCTCAGTTTCTCTTTTGTCCCACTCATTCTCCATGATAACCACACACCTTTCCTTTCTTCGCCTGACTCCTTGGTATTCCTGTTTCCTCTTCCTGTAATACCTACTCACTCTCTCTCATCATACTTTGTCCAAATGAGGCTGTTGGCAATTCAGTATGGTTTCCTGGCCCTTTGTGATCTGCAAGCTACTCCTGTGAATATCCCAGAGGCAGATCTAGCCAAAGGAACTTATAAGATACATATGTTTATAAGAGTATCATTCTAATTATATTTTACATATCACTATTATTATACTAATATTATTTATACGTATTATAGATGACCTGTGTCAGGCTTCTATTACATTGAGCACTATGCTTACTAATTTGCAAGCAGTCTGTCACTTAATTCTTAAAATAACTCTAGAAGACCAGTATCAATAGTACTCTTTAGGCATAAGGAAACTAAAGGTCAGAGTAGTGAAGGCATTTGACCAAAGTTACAAAGCAGATGCAATATTCCAACCCAGGCATGGTGACGCCAGACTACAATTAGCCACTATCATATACTAATCCATATTTAACCATCTTTAAGGTTCAAGAATTTTAATAAATCATATTTTTATTCTTATACAAAAATACCAAAAAGTGCTCATTTTTTGTCTTGCTTTATTAAGGTACAAGAGTGATCATTCAAACAGGATTGGAGAGACTTGAAATATTGTGAAAAAGAATTTCTCAATAAACTGAAAGCAAGCTTACATATTGCCTTTGTGAGAAAGTCCAAAAAGCTAAAACTTAACCATAAGGGTAAAATGTAAAAAGTTAAAAGCAGACATTTACAATTCAAGCTGCAAGCTTTCAAAAATTTCCTCTTAAACTAGGTATTGTAAACTATACTGTGATGTCTAGCAAAGAAAAAAGAAAAGGAAAAAAAAAGAGTTTCATGGCCAGGGAAAAAGTAAAATAAATTTGAGTATTGTCAGCAGGATGAGAGAAACTAAGATCAGTAAAAAAGGAGGAGGAGGAGGAGTTTATCTAGCAGCTTTTAAGTTCAGGAAACCCTGGGGAAAGTGGTTGTGGAAACATTATTAATAGTGACAAATTGACATCATTGATTATGAAATTAATGGAAGTAGGAAAAGACTGTCTTTGTGCTTTTATCCAAAGATTTCAAATGTTTTAAAAGAGTCCCATGGTCAGTTCTTTCCAGAGACTGATAAATTGAACATAATAAAAGCACAGATCAAGACCCTGCCAGCCAGCATTCTGGGATCATTATGTTTTCCCCGAATGATGACCCTTCTACCACGCTAGAAGCCTAAAGGCTGACAGCCACAAAATATTACGTTGCCTCTAATGATCCCAAGGATGATGCGACTCAGCTCCCAGCCTACCTTCTCAGTGATTTCCTGTGCAAAGAGAAAGTTAGCTTGGCAATAAATAACCCATTTGCCCATAGTCAGGGAGGACTACTTGACAACCAAATGAATAGAGACTGTTTTGAAAATAGAGGAAAAATTACCCTTCACCGAGAAAAGACTGATAAATGAGACTTTTACACTGGTCTCAGTTAACCATTTAAAAAGTAGGAACAGCCTGGATAGATCAGTCGGTGGTGAGACATAATCTCCAAACCATCTGTAGTGTCAGGCTCTGAAAAATCCAGGGAACACAGCAAAGAAGAAGGGGAGGAAGGATATGCTTGGCTACACAGAAAAGCTGTTAGCGATAACTCTGGTCATGACTCTGCCTTGGGATGATATGGTTTCTCTTGGTTTTCCAATCCAGCATAAAACTACTTGGCTAAAAATATATAGTTCAAAGAGCATGACATATTTTTTAATCCAAATTAAACCACGGTTACACATGATAAAGACCTCAGTTCCACACGGTTAAAGGAAGCAGTACAGAACTTGAAACTCAGGTTAACCCACTGTTGTTCCTTATCATATCCAATCTTGACAGACAGTCCCAAAGCCATGCAGCCAGGAGTAATAAATTGTTTGGGGAAACATTGGTTATGAGGGATTATTTTGAGGAATGGAGACAATCCAGCTTAGAAACCTGGAAGTCTATGGCTAATAAGCTTGAACAATGAATATGTTGCAATTAAAAGTCAGTTTAGTAAAATTCCAATTCAACCCTCATGTTTTGAACAGGATAGAACTTTATTACAGGATTTCTGCATATCAGCAGAGATTCTCAATGACTGAGCTCAATCTGTCCCCTATTTATTAGACATTAAAATAGGCTCAGCTTGACTGGAACTCTATGAACGTATGCCTCAAAGATTTGACCTTATGACATAGAAGAGGAACACTCTATTCAACAGCATGGCAATAGCCACACACTCTATGTGAAAATCTCCATAATGCTCTTGAAGAGATATAAAATATGAGTATGCATTGAATTAAGGACATAATGACTCCAGCAATAAATAGCAAAGGATTTTGTAATGAGGCAAAGGTGAATAATGTGAGTTTTAATGAAGAGGATGAGAAAAATTAACCTTAACAAAAAATTCAAGCAAAGAAAAATGAAGATTGTTTAAAATCTTCCCATTCTGCCCCATCCAACCATTTTTCAAATAGACACACATACCTCCCAAACTCGTTATTCAAGATAACTGGAAAGCAAAAATCTGAGCCTTTGGGCTCAGAGAAAATGTTAAGCAAGGAAAACATCTGACTTGTATATACTATTGATGAGAATATAAATTGAAATAGACTTTCTGGAGGGCAGTTTGGCAGTATTTATGAAAATTTAAAATGTGCTTACTCCTTGACCCCAAAATTCTACTTCTAGGATCCTAATCTAGAGAAATATTGAAGTTGTGCATAAGGGCATGACAAATGCTCATTATCTATTACTTATTAAGCAGAAAAACTAGAATCAAACTAAAGGTCTATCAATAGAGTAGTAGTTAAATTTTGATAAATTCTCATAATAAAGTACTATGAAAGATTTATATGTATAAGGAGGTGCTATTTATTTTCCTATTTGAATATCTCTAAGGCATATTACTAAATAGAAAACGTAAATGCAGAGATAGATAGATGTCATAATATGATTAAAATTATCTGTTTATATTTACATATGTATTATATATATGTAAATCCATTAAAAAAGTGTGTAAAAGTGTTATCAATGTCACCTCTGGAGAAAAAAGTTTATTTGCAGAGGAAAGATAGAAACATACTTATTTATTTACCTATTTTAATATTTATTAAATGCCTATATTATTAAATATTTTAAAACAAGTTTACAAAGATTTTAATGGGATATATTTTTTTAATTAAAAATAACAAATACTATTATTGAAAGAAGAGAACAGGGTCTACTGAGGATAGAGTGTGTAGCACCGAAATTCCAGTTGGGTATATCCTGCTTGTCACAGCCCAGAGGGGACTCTACATTGCCTGGTGTTTTCTCTGGGACTCAGCCCAACCAAGGCAAGTCACATGCCCATGACCCTGCTTTCCTTCTCTTCTTCCCTCTTTTGCTCTCTGCTCTGTTCTTCCAGTTAGAGCCAGAAACTTAAAAAAAAAAAATCAATTTAAATACCCTTCTGTACTAAAAACCCTTATTCACCCCATCTGGGAGAGTTCAACCTTAAAAATCTCTCTCTACCTTCAATGCACTTGCCTTATTTAGGAAAGCATCATAATGTGCCTAAATCATGAGAATGTCTCCAAACAAACTTCACTCTCCCTTCTCTTCTTTCTCTACCCACCATTCGCTCTCCTTTGCCTCTGGTATTATCTTTCTAGAATATTAATCTAGTCATCAGCTTTCTCTTTAACCTCAGGATAAATCCTTGACTGGTGAAGATGTGTTTATGATCTGACTCATCCTGCCTGCTTGTCTCCTCTCTTGTGGTTCTTGAATAACGACTTCACTCGGCAGTAAAGCTAAGTTTGTTCCTGTTCTCCTACATTCTATGCTTATTTGCTTTGCAGATATTTTACCCTCTGCCTGAAGCTCTGGTGCCTTCTTAGAGAACTCCTACTTGTCCTGTAAGAATCAGCCAAAGGCTTGCACCATTTCAGTCACAGATACCCTCATGATGTTATAGGTGCACCCTTAAAACTTTGGGCTTCTTACTGCCTGCATTCATCACACACGCAAAAATTATAATTGATGGTGGATTTGTCTGCCTTTCCCAGAAAGCATGTGCTCCTTGAAAGTGAAGATTGAATATTTTGTCTTTGTACTATATTCTTATATCTAGTTCAATACCTGGTAGCAAGGTGTTTAAGAAATCTGAGTTAAAAAACAAAACAAAAAAACTTTTGTACAACTGAGGTAGAACAGGTGCAAGTAACTGTTCTGTGTGGCACCTGCTTGACATGCCTTTTAAATCCATGTACTCACCCTGGATAGGAATGTGGGTGCTTGGAAAGGATCTGAGGTAGCTGAGATCATAAAGTAACTATCCAATACCAGCCCCTTTTTCTGGAGCACTGATTTCTTCTAGTTCCTCCAGGTTAAGCTATAACTTAGATGGGCCTCCCTGGATAAACCTGACTTCATGAATGACCACTACTTAGCGACACTGGTACTGGCCCTCCATTCTCTTGGATAATTAAACCAGTTTCAGTGGAATCTGAACTCTTCCCTATCAGTTGGATCAGGCAGCCCCTAAAAACTGGAAAAGGCAAGAAAAGAGATTCTCCTCTAGAAGCTCTAGAAGCAATGTAGCCAAGCTGACACCTTGATTTTAGCGTCCCAAGACCCATTTCAAAACTCCAGAATGTAAGAGAATAAATTGGTATTGTTATAAGCCACTAAATTGATATTAATTTGCTATAGCAACAATAGGAAACTAATACACCTGGTTTATGGATTAGAAACAACATTCAGTGGTTAGTCACAGAAATCTAAATACAGTCAATTAAACATATAAGCAATCTTGCCACTAATATTAAAAACATCTGAGGTTAGGTAGCTCAGAGCTATACAGGTGCCACCTTAAAGTCACTAGGGACCTAAGTTCCTTTGCTTTTACTCTGCCTCCTGTAGCTCCCATGGAGTCTCTAGTTGATTGCTCAAGTTTCAGACATAACCTTCACGTTTTAGATAGCGGAAACAGTAAAGAGGGGAAGAAGGTCTCACTTTCATAGTTTAAACGTTTCCCAGAAAGTCCCACAGAATATTTTCATACTATCTCATTGGTTATTTGCTTTGTTTCCTCCCGTATCCTTGGTTTTTAGAGCAGTACCTGGCTCCTTGTAGGCCATTGTTATGTATACAAAGAAGGAGTGTGAGTATTGAGAGCCAAGAAGCAATCTCTGCTGTAGATTTTTTTTTTTCATGTGGTGACAACTAATACAGGTAATACCACCAGTGTTTTGTTTGTTTTATTCTGAATCTTTGTCAGTGCAGATTTCAGACCATTGTTGAAAAGGATGAAAATTGTTTTTCCCCATTCAACAATATCATGTCTAGAAGAGTGGCTGATTCTCCTCCCGTGTTTTCCTTTTTCTTCCTGTAAAGAATCTACTGGGTAGCAAAACCCAATGGGGTTGTAAATAAAAGTTAGGGATGGAGGTGGATCCTGTTCAAAGTTCTTTAAAGGAACATCATGAACTTGAATCAATTCAGTAAGCATTTAACTGGAAAAATTATGATTCATGATGAGATGTAATAACAAGCTCATATATTCCTGCTTCTATCTTCTCTTATGCCAAACGTCTTACTTATTTGAAGTAGGACTACCAATACCTGGAAAGCATGGTGATCTTATTTTGATTTCATTACTCTTTGATTTACTTTTTATTCGTCAAACCCATGCTTCTCTGGGTTTTTAAGATTTATGTTGTGGAGAAAGGGTTAAAGAAAGAGCTGTGATCTTGGGGCCCATCTTGCCTGCTCTTTCGGGACATGAGCATTCTGTGTTGACTTGCATGACTTCTTTTGAAAATGGAATTTTTCTCACCTTTAACATCCTAAAAACGGCAGAGAAAATGATCTATTGCACCTAAAATATCACAAAAGTATATAGCAAAAAGTTTCTTCCCTAACTTTCTTAATATATAATTTTTTAAAACCTCTCTCATAGATTATAGAGGAATATAGCATATTATTTCAGTCATTAAGTCTTACCTATTGAATAGAATTAAATTGCTCTGGTACTAAGAAGTTCCTGTATTGTGTAATAGTTATGACTTTCAGTCCACAAAATATTTTTTCAGACAAAATATTTTTTCGGAGGGCATGACAATCTAATATGAACCCCCATTTCACTGGCAAAGTAGAAATAGTTATTTTGGAGTTTCTGTTTTCCTTAGGCTTCTAAGTTTTGGAGCATGTGACTGGGAGATGTCTCAGTCTTCTAGGATCTAGCAGGACTGGAGGGAAGCCCTGCTAGAGTATGAAAGTATCTGAGAAGCTGTTCAACGGCCCTACACCCACACATACCACAGTGCCCGGAGGTCTTAGCACTGCCTCCTCTTCCTAAGTACAGGATTTCTCCCTCCAGCTTCTCTGTGTTCTGCCTCTCAATATCTCTGCCCCATCTCTCTTCCATCCAAGGGCAGAAAAAGTCATTCTTTTGCTTGTTTCAAAGGCATCAAGTAAATTCTCCTTAATGGATTGACACATTTGAAAACCATAAGCTCTAAAAACACTTTTTCTTTTCTACTTTCTGACATTGCTTTCCTTCCTTAAGGCAATGAGATCACTATCTGCTAAAGGGAATAATGTGGAAAAAAACAAAAACAAAAAAAAACAAGTATAGGAGGAAAATAAACTTTATATTTTAAAAAAATGCTATCCTACTTCAAGAGTAAATGGAGAAGTTTCAAATAAAAAATTTTTTTTTCTGCATGATATAAATTGTAAAGTGCTTTTCAGCACTGGTTCAGCATCTAGCTATGGTTTACCCATGTTGTAACTCCTAAGAAATGTATTTTATTATTATATTTCCTCACCTATACTTACCCCAATTCGAACTTCAGGACCTACTGTAAGTATTTAATAACTTTTTGTTGAAGTGGAATGCAAAATCAATTCCATATACCAAAAGCAAAGAAAGGAAGATATAAGTAAAGCTGAAAAATCCAGATGTGATAACAGATGGATAAGTTGTGTAAAATGTATACTTAATTCTCAATTATTTAGTGAGTAACTATAATATTCAATTGGGGATTCAAGTGATCAGGGGAATGGTGCCATTTCCATGTAATATAAGCTAGTCTGAAAAGACATAAACATCTACTAAGACTTAGCAAAAGTGAGTCACCATTTCCCAAATTGGTTCTGATCAGAGATGGCAGATGTGTAGAACAATAACAATTTTACAGTGAAAGAAGTTTTGAGAAATGCTGCAAATTGTACCTTGGAAACTAACCGTGCATATTAGCATATCTAAAGCCTCTGAGGAGTTTTGCAGAAAAGGAATCTGTTTAACTTAACTTAGTATTTTTCAAACCTATTTGAGCATACTCTATATACATACACGCATGTACACACACACACACAATAGTATTCCTATGATCAACTAATGGAACAAAAAATTGCCTTTTAAAGAAAAATAACAACCTTTTGGATTCATTTTAAATTCAAAGTTTTTCTTTTTTTAAATTGACTGTTCTTTAGCAATTCATGTTTTACCACAGAATGAACATTTATTCATTCTATAAGGGCACAAATAGTTAAGTATTGCTGAAAAAGTGCTGTGCAAATATAGGCTTAAATGCTTTTCATTAAATTTTATGTATATATTTATTTATCTAGGCTATTATCTTTCTCTTTTCCTGCCTCCTTCTTTCTATGTATTTAGAATAAGTATACCTTTCAACCTTTACCCTTTTATTCCTTTCTTTTCTTCTCTTCCTTCTTTTTCTTCCTCTTCCTCCTCCTCCTCTTCTTCTTCTTCTTATTTTCTTCTTTTTCCTCTTTTTCTATTCACTGGCAAAGGAAATATCTTTATACTAAACTTTGAAGACTTCACAATTTTCTAATATTTTTAGATATTTGAGCAGCTTTACAAAAGACTACAAGAGACGGCCCTGTTTTATTTAGTTTTTGGACATATTACATGTATATTAATCAAAAATAATCATGCATTTTTCAGAATCCTGGTCAAAGAGGCAAGAAGGGAAAGACAAATCCATATGACAGTGGGCCTCCGCCTCCCTTCAATCATTCCCATTTTATTGATGGGCAGGTGTCTGGGTTTACCTTAGACACAGATGAACACCCAATTCCTTCCCAGTTAGAGTAATTTTCCTCTTCTCCGCTTTCCACTTTGGCCTCTGAAAAAGTGAGTTACTTCACACTTTCTTCTGTGAAGCAAAGAGAGTTCCTCTGATTGGTGAGAACTTTATATCCAATGAAACAAGTCCCAGGTGCGGGTAACTCTTTCCCCACAGGAAACAGAGTTGGCTTTCTGTCTCCAGGACCACATGTGTCTTGTATTTCCACTTTCCCTGTGTAGTAGAATGGTGTCTCTCAATCTTTGATGGGTACCAGAATCGTTTGGAAAACTTGATAAAACAGATTGTTGGGCCTCATTCCCAAGATTTCTGATTCAGTAGTTTGGGGGTAGGGTCCAGAAATTTGTGTTTCTAACAGGTTCCCAAGTAATGTTGATATTGTGGTTCTTTGAGAACCACTATGCTACCCAAAACATGAAAGGCCTTTTTAAAATCAATTATCTAGGTCTCCCCCATCTCTGTTCTAATATCTCCTCTTCTGGCTGGGCAGGTCAATCAGGTAAATCTCATTAATTGTGTAGGTGATTTTAATTCAAGGGGAAGCTAAAGGCATTATTTCCTTTTAGGCCTAAGCCATTTTCCTTCCACATGGGCTGAACAGTGAAGTTTGTTCTTTAGATGCTAAAACTGATGCTTTACCAACAATTAGGCTCATTGTGACATTTTTGCAATTGGTTAAACTCATAGAGGAGATGGAGCAAGTGTTAATTGTCCTCTAGATCTTCTCCCAGTCTCATTTTTTCCCCTTCTGTTTTTATGCAACAGTTTTAAATTATGCATCATTCTGAGTAGCACGATGAAATCTTGTGTTGTCCTGTTATGTCCTGCACTGGACCTGAATCATGCCTTTGTCCAATATATTCATTTTGTATATGCTCCCTGAATAGCCAAGGGCTGAGAAAGTCAAATCTCATCATTACAGAGATTTCCTCCTTCTTGTTTCAGCCCCTGGAAGCCTCCTGCAATCTAGAATATTCAGGGAGGTCCACTGCACTGCTCAGTGTCCATGCCCATGTTTCTCTGGAAGTTGGGCAGCTCCATTAAAAAAACAAACAAACAAGTAATAAATAAATAAATAAATAAATAAATAAATAAGACATTAAATTTTCAAATACTTATCATAAATTCTGTCACTTATGTAGAAATTCCAATTAGCATTCACTACACTCCTGAGTGACTATTTGCATGTGTTAAATTTAACATCAAATCTCCCAGGAAGGAAGAGATCATTTTTGTTTTGTTCTCCAGTGCACCTTCAGCACTCAGCACAGGGCCTATATATACCTGTTGAATGTACAAACGAATAAAAATGAATGACCATTGTTTTGTATAAAGGAATTATAATCAAAGTATTTTACTAATTTAGGCTGTACCTGATATAGTAAAGAAATAACCCTCTGGATTTCCTATCATTGTTTCCACTCAGATTAGTTGATTTTAGTAGATTTGGAGTCCTAAAATCACTTAGTTTGACATGAAATTGGAAGAATCTAATTTCACACTTTATGCATTTGCTCTTCACTTAGTTAATAATAATAACCAACTTCAGGTCCTGTTCTAAGTAATTTGTGTAAAATAACACTTTAGTATATGTGATAGGTATAATTATTACGATAATAATTAGTGCTTTGTCACTGTGTAGTACAGTCTCCCCCTTGTGCACGGGGCAAGGTCTGGGAGCCACATATGGCCAATGATTTATGAGGGGAAGTAATGTGGGTCATTTCTAGGTGAGTGAACTTTCTGGAGACAACCTTTCTGAGCTCCTTCCCCTCTGGTGACTGTATGCTGACTGGCAATATTCCAGATAGTGACTGTGTGTCTACCTGGGTCCTTGAGTGGGATGTGAAACAGAGCCCCCAGTTGATCTGGGATGAGCATAATGTTAACAAAAAGTAATCCTCTGTCGCTTTACACAATTCACATGTGTGGGGTTTTCCTGTAGCGCAATCCAGATCAGCATGGCAGATCAAAGTAGCATCTCCATTTATAGATGAGCAAAATAGGGTAGAGGGCGGGCAACTGAACTATTTCCATCACACCACCAGCATGATGTAACCCTGTGGGATCCCAATCAGACAATCTGCCCGCAGAAGCTGCCCTCCGCTCTCTTCTTCACCGCTCCCCATTAACATGAGCCATCTTCCGGCTGTGACACTTCTTTCTCACACACCCAGAAACACACAGCTGCATACATTCAAAAGGAGAAGTGGCTAATCATATAAAGAACCTGTTTAATAGGGCCAAACCTCAGAGAACCATTTTTCTCTCCTGATTGAGTACTCTGTCATTTTAATGGGACAATCATAGTTTCACAAATCATTTAGTTAGGACAATTTCTGGGATAATTACCTTGTCAGTTAAATTTAAAAATATTGAAATTAAGGTTGAAGTTTGAAAATTATTCACAGCTTTTGCTCTCTCCTTGTTTTATAAAACTACCAGTAATGTCCAGAAACACATGAATACTCTGATACTATAAACCTGAGATCAAATGAAGTGCGATCAATTTTTCACAGTGGTTATAAAGGCCCAGCATGTTTCAGCTGACTACAGAGACAGGGGCTTATTATTATAATATAAAGTGGCTTCAGTATATTTGTCTAAGTAAATTATTTGAGAAATTAGTAAAAATGATTTTTTAAATGACCCTCTTTTGATGCTTATAACATTAATACACATAAATATAAAGTGCTTATAATTAATTACTGAGCTTTTTACTGTACAAACAAAGGTCAAGAAAGGATATAAAGCTGCTGCTGTTATTTTCTTTGGTCGATCACATAGCAAGAAAACCCTTTTGAGAAGACTCCAGTGCTGCTTCGCCCTAGAAAATAGTACCAACCATATGTGGTTATTTAATTTTAATAAAATAAAATGAAATAATCAGTTTCTCAGTCATACTAGCCACATTTCAAGTGCAGCTCTCGTGTAAGGAGGCAAACTATTCTAATGAAGTGAATGAAAAGGCAGGCGTGTGCCAGGAAGCCTGGAGGAGGGGAGTTTTCAGCACTCTGTTCAGGGAAGTTATGCTCAAGAGCATTTCTCGTCTGAGTCTTGATAGTTCAGTCATGAGGAAGATAGGCAAATAAGTGTGGGAAGAACCCTGTGACCAGAGGCAACATTACAAGTCATGATATAGCACTGAGAAGTCCTTGATGGGTTTCTGAAATTAGAACCAGTATAATTTTATCAGGGAGTAATATGGGATGAGCCATCAAGATCAATAAGGGCCCTAGGTGGAAGACTTTACAAAATAAAACACCTTGGAAACTAAGCAGGAAATATGGAGGTCTTGATATAGGTGAATGACAAGTTCAGCTTTGCCTTTTACGGAGTTTACCTAGCAGCTGTGTGAAAGCTATATTCAAGTAGAAGACTATGGGTGGAGGGGACTCAGAAGACAGATGACAAACTGAGGCAGAGATGCAGAGAATAGGTGACAGATAAGAAAACTACTCAGCTGGTAAAATAAGCAGAGTTTGCTCAAAGACTGGACATGGGGGTGAGAAAAAGAGAAAGAACTGGCGCCCAGGTTTTTATTATGTTGGTGTGACCTACTTATGTAGTACATTATAGGAGAATATATATAGCTACCACATGACAGATGGTCAATAATTGTTTTCAACACAACCAAATAAATTTTGGAATAAAGAAATAGAAACTTATTAAGTTAAAAACTAACAAATAGCAAATTCCCCCAGTTGAATAAAGGTGGAAAGTTGTCCAGAATGCATACTTAAGCCTACCAGTTTGCTACCCACCTGTAGACTACAGAGAAACTTCAGGGGGACTTTCTGTTTAAAAAAGGATCCCTATTGCCTCAAGAAGAAAAGTTGGTAGAGGCAAATTAGAGAACATTTATTGATTCTGATGTAGCTAACCTATAAGGCCCACAAATGAGTAAGTCAAGAACAAACTTGGGTTTGGCAGTTTCTCATGTGTGTGTTTTAATGATATAGATTGTCCCCAATATTCCCAGTTCTTGCTTAAATACACCCAATCTTTGACCCTTCCTGATGAAATTAGTAAGTATTTATTCAACGACCATTATATTTTGAGAAATTTCCATAGATAGAAAACTGAAAAAAGGAAAGCAATTCTAAAGACTTTTAATTCCCCCCAAATTTCCCAATATTACTTATTTTTGTTAAAACCTCTTCCCCTAGTAGACATTTTCAGAGCCATTAACAAGAGATTCCATTTAATCAAAAATATTTATCGAATGCCCACAATTACTAAATGTAATGCTAGGAACTAAGAACAAAGAAGAGAATTGTGATTGGTCTTTTCTGGTCTTATGCAACAAAGTCATTTGAATGAATTTTTACCTCCCCTTCCTCTCCCTGCCCTCTTCTGGTAGATACAAAAATGTATTCTGAAGTAGACCAAAGGCAAGTAGTTGGAGAAGAAATTGTCTGTAATTAGCACCTGTACCATCAGCCCCTATTAAGGAAATAATGGCTAAAATAGCACAGATCAATATAAATAGTAGTGGGTGGAATAATGATTTTATTGTAATTTCCTAAGAGGAATATCAAAAACATCCTCTGGCACAAAGGGGAATTTTTGGTGCACTCCTTGACGCTTTGGGAAAAAGGAAGTTATAGTGATTCATAAAATATTAAGCAAGAATAGAAAAGTCTTACCTAAATTTGAATCTTCTGTGACACTTTTATATCACTCACTTCAAAACATAAAAAAAAACCTATTTGTTTCCCCATAAGTTTAGTTTCAATATCCTACTTTTTATCTTTGTATTTTTTTTCTTATGAGATTTCTTATAACTGATCATAAAGCAAGAAGTAGGGCTCTTTCTTGAACAAATCTGTATTTAAATTGTGGTGAATTTGGTTTCAATTATAAGTCTGGAAAAGAAAATGTATTGTTTTCCATAAACGAAGTACATTAATGTTGTTTTATAGAACTGTAGTTCATAACTCACAGGGAGATGTAACTGTCATGTTCAGAAACTACATAGTATGAAAAAATGCCAATATTTAAAATTTTAAAACTTCTTTTATATTTTTGTTAAGAATAACCAAAATTGGAAATGGACAAAAATAACTGGTTGATCTTTTAAGCTCATACTAAGCATGACCTAAAAGGCTTATTATCGTAAGGCTTATTATCATTTTATTCTCCAGAAGAATAGAATTATTTATTATTATTTTACATCTCTATAAAGTAACCTTATAGAAAATTGGTCAGTCTCAATTATTATTTTTTTGTCCAAAGGAGATGCAATGCTTTCTATCCAGTAATGAAGATAACCCAAAAGATGATGATCGTTATTGCCAAGTAGGACATGAACCATGCTGTATCTAATTTAGCAACCTTATTTCATCGTTTTTTTTTTTTTTTTTTTTTTTTTGATCTTTCAGATCCCTTTTGAACAAGCTTTGTCATATTGTGGGTTCCCTCTTTAATGAATTAATTAAAACTTTTGCATGTGCCCACTGTCTGAGAATTAGATTTTTTTTTGTAACATTTTGAGAGATGTTTTGAAAATCTAAAAATTTAATAGTAATTAAGTTACTTTTATTCAGTACCAAACCCATGGTAACAGAACACAATACGTAAGGATCCCATTTCTGGAAATGTTTGTGGATGAGGCTAAGCTGATTTAGTCAGCATGGGAGAGAGAAAATTAACTGGTGCAGAGTTCCATTCTTTGCACAAAAGAATCTGTATAGAAGAAGCCCTGAGGAGCCAGCCAGCCTTGGGTTTTTAGCTTACAGGAAGATCGTGTAGACTGCCTTGGTTGTCTGCTTTTATAAACTTTGCATGTTTGGTAAGTGGTAAATGGAGGATTATGTGTAAACTGACTTGCTTAAGTGCAGTATATTACCATGTATTTATTTATATTAATAAACATGCCTTTAGGGGAAAATACAGTTTTAAAAAAGGAAAATAAAGACTTTCTTTGGTGGCTGATTAGATCCTAAACATTCAATAGTAGCATCTCAAGTTTTTGAAATTACGGGAACTGTTTACAAAAGTTTTCCAAGAATTTCATAAAAATTGTCCCCCAAATAGAAGTCAGTATGTGAAAACAACTTTTAAGGTTATGATTTAGTTTTAGTTGTTGTTATATTTCGTGTCTTCTTTTCAGGCCCCATAAAGGTTAAACATAATGCCAAGTATTAATCCTTTTTTAATATTGATTTATATTTCCTTAGTTCATCTTAAAATGATCATTGACAATGGTGTAAGTCAACAGACAAAATACTCTTTACTATGATAGTCTGTACCTTTAAGAAAGACTAAAAATATATTTCTATGTAAAAGACCATTCTATAACCGGGTTAACTATCAACAGAGCTGCACATTGGTGTTTGTCTTGAAGAGAACAATTTTTGTTAATTATAAAACATTTTAGAGTTTGATTTTGAAGTTCAAGTGGTTGAGGGCAGGAAGGTTAAAAGGAAGAAGTTTTAGAGGCTTCAATAGTTGAGAGCTTATAGTCTGGGAAAGAGACATTCTAGAGTGAGTGCCTTGTTAAAATGATGTGTTCGTCTTGAAACTTAACTAATTGAAATGAAAATATGTCTATTTAAAGTTTGTTAAGGTGGTAAGTCTTTGATTTGAATCAAAGAACATGCCCCTGGAAGTTTTGTTTGTAGCAAACTTTAGTTCCTGAAATAATGTTTCAAGTGGCAAAGAAAACTGTGCATCATCAAGAATACAATGTCTTCAAAAACAAATGGCAACCTATTTCCTTTTGGGCATTAGATGCCAGAAAGGTAATTGTGTTTGAAACGCATTAAGTGAGAAAGGCTTCCCTATTCTTTCGCTGTGGACAGCTTCAACCCAAGATATCCAGGAAAGCTTAACAGCAGTCTTTAAATATGAGACTGTCCAGGAAATCAGGACAAACTGGCACCAATTCAGAAAAAAAAAGTTTCTCCACTGCATTTGAGAATATTAAAGTTCTAATTGCCATCATCTGTCAGTGATGGAAGAGTATTTGGCAATGGATTCTAACTGTGTTTTTCAGTGACGGTACACAATTGTTATTGCCTGTGAGGCAACTTGCAGGCATGTGGTTGCTGGATTCCAGGGAAAGAAAAAAAAACAACAAAGCAAAAAGTAATAATAATAATAATAATAATAGTAAAATAAAACTCATTGATAAGGTATCATTGGCTAATTGCTGGGTTACAAGTTAAAGAACAATACATTGTAGGAAAAACTAAACACATTTCATTCTCTAAAATGTCTATGGGTCACTGAAGTTCATTTCATTTTGGTTTTTGAGTTTTGTTTTGTTTTTTATAGCTAAGGCAAGCTATCCTTACCTAAGTGCTTTCTTAGAAGTTTCCATCTTAAATAAGAAGTTACTTAGAAGTTGCACTGTTAACAAATAACCAAAGCCTTCTTGCTGAACAATTATCTCATTTTTAAAAGTCATAGTGGAAATAATAGGTAAGTTTCTCCTAATATTTTAATAATTTTATTAAGATAACGGAAAAACCTTTTTGTTAAGGGTGCTAAAATGGATAATGAAAAGCAACAACTGAAGGTTTAAAAAATATTCAGAAATGAGAAAATATTCATAACTAAGCAATCTTATAACTTAATCAATTGTATATTTGTGGAAAAATCAAGTTTGCCCCAAATTTGAACTGTCTTTTACTGCTCTTGCATAGTTCTGAGTCCAGAATCAATATTCAACAAACATGAATTTATTCATTGAAGAATTGAATCACTAGGAAAACTTAATAAAATCCTGTATTTTATTGGGTGTATCCTCAGAAATTTGTAAGGTCCTATTAAGAGAAACTAAGAACGCTATATATTCTGTGGTGTTCCCTTCTTAGCTTAACGAAGTGAATGGTGTTGTTTAAAAAAATATTTCTTAAAATATAGGAAAATAAGAATTAAAATTTTTGACTGACTAAACAAAATGAATATGTTGGGGCAGACTTTTACAAAAGCAGTTTTTAAAGGGAGATTTAAATACCAGCTTCAGTCAAGTGAGTTTCCTGACTTTATCTCAATACCCCAATGCCACTGAGAGATAACAAAACCATACAGGTTTATTTGATGTGTAAATTGTCCTCTTTCTGACTGAGTGCCTTGGAGTAGTGCCTCAAAAAGAAACAAACAAACAAACAAACAAAAAAAAAAAAAAAAAACCCCTAAAAACGATTTCATCAAGAAAACAGAGCTTTGGGAAACTCAGCCATCACATCCACACGTGTACCAACATCTATGCCTACACAGTCTGCTTTGCCATCTATGATTATGAATGTGAACTATTAATTTCTTTTTTAAAGTCACCCTCTCCACTTGGGCATAAGATCCTATTTCCTCTCACCTACTCACCTATTAAAGAACATTGCCCCAGCTATTTTCTCCTCTCTCCTGTAAAATGAATGAATAGGCCTTTCCTACTGCACCATCCTCCGTAGCAAAGGAACATGTTATTTTTCCCATCCAAAAACAAATCGGAGAAAAAAACACGCTCTGTTGACTCAACACCTCAGGCCAGTTATCACGCCTTTGTTCTGATCCCCTTTAGAGCAAAGCTCCTCAAATGGTTTCTATGCTTAGTCCTCCAAACCTCTCTTCCTCATGTCTGAAATTTATTTCAACAGGCTTCCACACCCATCTTGCCAATGAAACTGCTCTGGTCAAGGTCCTGTTGACCAGGGCTCTGATGTCACCATCCTGAAATTCTTAATTTTTTAGACAGAGAGGCCTGAATATTCAACTTGTTCCCAGCCCCAATAATTATATAGCCCACCTGTGGGTGACCTTCATGTTGCTAAAGCTAATGATCAATCATCTGTATTTATCCTACTTTACCTATCACCAGCATGTTCGAGATCACTCCCTCCCTCCCCATTTTGTTTTCCCTGGTTCCCATGATGCCTTACTCTCTTGGTTTTCCTTCTATTTCACAGGCCCTCTGTCCTTGGTTTCTGTTGCTTATATCTCATTTCCATGATTTCAGATATTGGGCTTATTTTCTTCTCTAATCCTGTCTCTAATCCCGCACTCCCTAGATTATCTCAGACACTTTAATGATTTTAAATACTGTCTATATGCTAATGCTATTTAACTCCCAGCTCCCAACTTAGATCCAAGAGTCTGCTTGTCCAAAATTTAACTCCTTTGCTTCCCCACTTCAAATATGATTTGTTTAACCTATTATTCCAAGCTGGAATAATTCTGGACTCTTCTCCTTCTCTCTCACCCTACATCAGGCCATCTAGTCTGTTGTATTTTCAAAATTATCTCTGGAATTTTAACTGCTGTTCTGTTCCTTTCATCTGTTGCAGAGAAGCTATATTAGCTTCCAACCTGGTCTCCTTGCTTTTACCCTTGTATCCTTACCTCCTATGATTTATTTCAAACAGAGAGAATGATCCCATTAAAACATAAAATCAAATAACACTGCTCTGCTCAAGACACTACATACAATATTTCCCCACTTCAGACACAATAAGACACAGTCCTCAAGATGTCCTACAATGTCCTAAATGATCCGATTTCCTCCCACCTCCATGCTTTACTCTCTGGGTGAATTTCTAAATACTACCCCCCCACCCCCCGTTTTCCCTACCCAGCCACATTGGCCTCCTTGCTGTTTCTAGAACTTACCAGGCATATTCTTTCACCTCAGGGCCTTTGCACCAGCTATTCACTCTGCTAGTCCGTCCTTTAAGTCTTGGCTCAAATAAAGACTGTACTGTTTAGCCTATTGAATATGACATCCATCCATGCTCCTCCCCTTAATGCTGATTTATTTTTCTCTAAAGCATTTATCATCTTCTAACATGAAGTGTTATTCATATATTTATTTATTGTGTGTGTATGTTTATGGTCTACCTCCTGTCTACATAAACAGGAGTTTGGGCCTGCTTTCTTTCATTGAAATAGTCCAAATGCCTGGAATAGTGCCTGTTACATAGTAAAGGCTCAATTAATATTTGTTGAATAAATACGCAATGCCTGAGCTTGTACTGTGTGTCATCACCAAGAACAAAATAATGGCAATAATAACTTCACTAGAGAAAAAAATCATCAAGGCAACTATAAAAAATAAACTATAGAAACAAACCAACATAATGATATCAAGTTGAGCTGTGCAGGACACATCAATTCCTTGGGTAAGAATATATGTCATGTAGAAAGAAAACATGTAACAAAATTTTAGCTTGGAAGAAAATACTGTTGGTTGCATATTACATTAAATATCAAGTAATGTGTAAACACGATGAGGGCAGACATTGCTTTCACATAAGACATGGTACATATTCTGAGAAAAAGTCTGTGATGTACTTGTGGGTTTTCGGTTCATATTTATTCCTGGGAAATTGTTTACAGTTTAGTATTTATACAGTTTTAATGTGGAAATTCACCTTCTATTTATGGAAATAATTTTAAAATTCCTATTATATTTTTCTCTCTAATAGCCCTTGTTGTCCAAGTCTCTACTGCTTTATAGAAAAAAATTAATATTTGTTAATCATTCCTTGGTGTTATTGATCAAGAAGTTGAAAGAATAGGTTGTTACCTCATGTGATATATTCTATATAAATACTACAACATTTATGAAAGGTGCCTTTCTGACATCCTGAATATATTAGAGTGTTATAAAACTAGCAATATTATTTCATTATAAAATTACTCATTTCTATTTAAAAGTTCTTTATTCATTAAAACAATCAAGTATAACATGAAAAGTCCCTCCTTTGCCATTTACTGGTATGGTTTATTTTTCTACCCCTGTTAGTTTCACTCTAAAATACGACACGGAGAGGGATATAAGAACATCTTGGATGTGACTGAACATAAACTTTTGCAACTTGTAATCATTCTGGGGAGTTTTTTTGTTCATACCAGCATGTTCAAAAGAAGAAAAGTTGTACTTGGGGTTACAGAGACGGAGAACAACAGTACAAAGTAATTAGAACTCTGCTTAAAAAATCAGGCTTATTTCTCCTCTGTGCAAATGTTTTTCGTCTGAAGCAGATTTGGCTCGGCAAGTATCAGGCAGGTGCTGCCGCCACGGAGCTTTTGGACTTTCTGGCAGAGCCGGAGATGCCTGGGATCTGAGACAAAACCCAGAGGAGCCACAGCTAACCTCAGTCCTTCGCCCAGTTTCCTCCCTGCAGTTACCGAGTTCGCTCTTGTTCAGGCTCCAGGGGTCACACTCTGCCAGCCTACGGGTGGAATTCATCCTGAACAAGTGTTTTGTTTGGCTTGCAGTATTTTCTTTTTAAAGGCAGACACTGACATTAGAATTTAGATTCCATATAAAATTCCCTTTTTTTCAAAAAATGAAAATCTGGGAACACGAAGCCAGCTTGGCAATGTTCTTAAATCCAAGGAAAGGCTACCTTTATACAGACCTCCAGCTCCTGAAGTCTCCACCCAGCTGGCTTCCCCCCGGCACGGGCTACTGGCCTGCTCCTTTGTGCCACTGAGTTGCTGAGTCCTGCTCTGCCCTCAGAGATGAGACACCAAGAGGTGAGGGATGGCGGCAATGCTGACCCTACCCCTCTCTCCCCGCCAACTGCACAGTAAGTCGCTGATGACCACATATTTCTCTCTGCATGGGATTCTGACGGTCCTGGGTGAGAAAAAAGTATATTCAACTTAACCTGAAAAGTTGTCCCTGAGACAAGAATCAGTTTCTAGATAAGGAAAAAAAATCACATTGTTATCATACCATACTCTTATCTATAGAATGTTGCCTCCAGCTTTTAAACAAGCTATTACCATCATGAAAGCCCTCAAAGCCTCTACTGTTTTCAAAACAAGGGAGAAGTTAGAAAAAATACAGGATTTGTTAATTTAGGTTCACAAAAATGGGAAGTGAAGATTGTGCAAAGAGGGTAGATACTAATTAATTTGAAATTTTACAAATGAATATTCAAAAGCAATGTATTATTTATATATGTTATGTTCTGAACTTCTGGTGTTTTTCCTGTTGACTAAAAAAAACCTGGGTGAGTTTTCTCAGGTCCTTTCCTACCTGGATTTCTTCTGCCTCTTTCTTCTTTCAAAGTCATTCTTCAGGCAACTCTACTGAGTAATTTCATTTTAATCAAATAGGCATGTAATATATTAATATAAACTCCTTAAAGTGACTTATCAGGATTTTCACATCATATTCATGTGTTATTGAATTAAATCAAGATTAAACTTCAATAGCTGGAGTTTTACATCTTGTAACAACCACTACCCAATACTCAATACTCAATACTTGATACTCAATAAATGTTTTTGAAATAAGCACAATTTTTATTGTTAATCTTCCTAAAGAAACTAGTATAACTTTTTTACACAAAATCTGTCAATAAGAGATTGGTTAAAAAATTAGCAAAGCAAAACAAAACAAATGGAGAGAATCCAGGCTTTTTCAATCTTAGTCATATATTTTGAATGGTGATTTGATTTCACCATCTCAGTTCATCAGAGCCTGTCTATATGTTACAATGGTGTGAAATTCCTAGTGCTACATAGATGGAAGTGAATCCATATAAACCATACCAACGCCATTATGTATAACTGGTGGTAAAACTTTATTATTCAAGTTTAGATGTAACAGACATCTTTGCTGCCTGAAGATTGTTTGCATAAGAAATACACCAAGAACATGTTTGTGAGTAGAAATGAACATGCAACTATGAAAACAAAATTAAATAAAACCAAAAAAAAAAAAATTCCATGTGTTGTAAGAACAGAACTATTATAGCCAACATTCTAATATTCAAATCAGGACTACAAATTGAATTTTTTTTTTCTTAGCAACATGAAATCATTCCATATGAAAGACATTTTCTGCTGGTGAATATTGCTGTCGAGTTAATTTTACATTGGCATTTTGAGATGTTTCCCACTCCCATCCCCCATCCCAACTTATCCATATTGTCAAAGTGTCCACCCTAAGGAATTTGGCATTTGTCACTGTGATATTTGCCTTGTTGGTAGCCATTAAAAAACTGGTTTTTATCAGCCTCGTAATAGTTTTGTGTCTTCATAGCCAACACTCTAGGCTGTCTAGATAGGATATTTACAGCTCATCTCTAACCCAACCTTTCCTGGCCCTCGGGAACTGAGAGTTTAAATAAGCCCCTTGGCCATATAATAATACTTGGCACTCCCACAGGTGCCTTTCCACCAAGGATCTCAAAGTGCTTTACAAACAAGTACTACATTACCATTATTATTATTATTATTAATATTATTATTATTAATATATATATTTTTCCATTTTACAGGTGAGGAACCTGAGGCACAAAAAGAAAAAGTGATTTGCTGCAGGTCATACAATGAAAAGACAACCAGGGGTAAAATCAGAATACAGTTTTGGGACTTAGGGATCTTGAAGGACCCTTTTCTCTGATGAAGGATAAACGTTATTTCCATGTAAAGTTACTCTTGCTCTTCTCTGGCGCAGGATGGAGTGAAGCTTACAGCTCTACCTTCCCCTTCAAAAGAACAACATGCAAGCATACATGATCCCGTTTCCACGTGTGGGTCAATGTTGAATTTCACATTTTCTTCATCCCTGACTTGACACACTTCTGCTCTAGCATCTTCCAGCGGTCCTGATTACTACAAGTGACTGTGGGTGCTTTCTAAACAATTGCACCACTATCAGGAACATGGGAGTCCACTGTCTATGACACAGTAATCGGAAAACCAAAAGGAAGTGCCCTTCAAAGAAGCCATGCCTTCTGCACTTGGCCAAGTCTTTCTTTGGGAAAATAACACAGCCCTTCGACGTCTTGATGCATGTCTTCCTATCCTCCTCTCGTGTACAGTTGCCTGCTGATGGAATTCCCACTAACAGTACCTACCTTTGGTTAGCATGTTTAGTTGCCTATTCAGGCTGAATTTCAATTCCTCCGGTTTTCTCCTGTGATCTAGGAGGGCAAGCTTTTAACTACTTGCTCACCAAAGATGTCTTGCGTTTTATGCCATGGCCCTCACTCAGCTCAAAGCCAGGAAGCTGGGAGCTCGTGTAAACTTTAGGCAAAAGGCTGGCACACAGTCTGGAGGCTGAACACCAGCTCCTCTGCTCCATGCTTCCATCAATGGAAAACAGACAGTCCCCTCCAGAGCTGCGTTAACGGTTGCTAACTAACTGGGCAGGCAGTTCAGAGGTCTCAAGACAGGTCGCCATGTGATGTTTTGCAGCCACACAGCAGGAGGCTAATAATTATTTTACTAGCAGTATGGATACTCTTCAATTTATTAAGGAAAACGTATATCCTCAGGCATTTAAAAATATATATACATTTAATATTTTTGGAGCTGCATTTGCATTGGATCATAATAGATTCTGTGCACATGTGCAATCATAATGTGCTACCACAGGCTTCAACAAAGAGCTGTTAAAGATAATCACTTTTTTTCTTCTTCTCATTAATATTATCTCAGAAAAGAATCCCCATGCTTGTTTTCTAAAATCTATCTTTACTAAAAGAGAACAGTTGAGAACAAAACATCACTATCTTCAAAATTGACTTTTTAAAAAAGAACATCTCAATGTGTCACATGGAAAGAAGGGCATACTCTTTCCCTTCAGAACTACAGAGTTAACGTGTGAATGTTTAGAGCTCCGTCCTTTTCTCATTACTTAAGAGTCATGTAGTGTCTCTCAATCCACAACCTTGTGAGGTGGGCTGGTGCTGGATGATTTTTCTATCCCCAACAGTATTACAAATGTATGGCTGAGAGAGGAAGGAAGAAAAGAGTGAGAAAAGGGAGAATGAGAATGTATGAGCTGGTCCTGGTCTAGAGTTTGATCCAAAGGTGATTCAGAATATAGACATTAATTTTAAAAGATTTAGAGTTTTTAAATGGCATACAGTTTTAGCTGGCATATAGTTTTCATCATAGGGGGAAGCCTTTTCCAAGAGGGGAAATTACTAAATCATCTCGAAAGTCCTCAAAAAAAAAAAAAAAAAAAAAGGTTAACTACCTAAATAACTCATTTAAAAGTCACAACTTAAGGCAAAATGACATCTTAAAACCAAATAAAGTAAAAATAATAACCAATATTTTTTGTAATATATTTTGAAAGATGGAACAAAGGCTCTCTTAAGTCAAAAAATAAGGGATATTTAGTGTTACAATAGATTTTCATCTTTTTGGAAAAGCCCAACCTCTTCTCCATCAAAATATGTATAACAACAAAAATGAAAATGAAAATAAAATAATAATAAAGGAATAAGATCGAGCATGGCAATGCTATCCAAGAATATCCTACTGAAAGTAGATTGACCATAAATATGCCAAGAATAGTGATATGTATTTTCCGATGCTAAACATTACTACCAAGTCTGTCTGAGAAAAAAAAAAAATCATATGAAAATAAAAAGGCACACGTGCCAAAAGTGAACAACCTATTTGTGTGTCTGACTTACTGAAGAAACTACTGATGGAGTCGTTTTACCCCAAAAGTCATACCTGTAATATTGCCCACCTTAACCAAACTTCTGGTATTCTGCTGATTTGAGCAGTCCACATACCATGTTGTTTGAGGATTGCCAGAATTGACTTTGTTACCAGCCTTTTCACTATGAAAACTAAATACTGTGTTATTGTGTGGGAAATCTCTTTTTTCTTTAAATCATTATTTGCCACCTCTCAAGTCTGCCTGTACATCTGAGATGCATTCATTAAATTCCTAAGAAAGATACATTACATCACATCGTTTGAATGTCAAAGCTCCTCATTTCATCTCTTTATTTCAGTTTATGTGAATATCAGAGCTATGCAACAGGTGAGATCAGAATAGAGCCCTTTAAAAATGAAACTGAAGCAGAAGGCTTAGTCCTGATTTCTTTCTCTCTGTCTGTCTGTCTCTTTTTATACATGAAAACGAAAATGCAGGAATGGAAATGACAACACAACATCAGAAAGACATGTTTAAATTCATTCGCCACAACAGTCAGGAACTGGTTGAACTCTACCTGCCATTCAATCTTAAGAACCGACCCGGCACTGTGAAAAAGAAACAAAACCCCCAACGAAACAAAACAATACAAAGCAACTGGGAATTAATGTAAAAAATGGAGTGCAAACGCGACTACAGAATGCAATAAAAACATCAGTGCTGCAGATTTCAGCAGCACTCATCAAAATAATTTCTGCAACGTTTCATCTGAAACATAGACAAAGCAATAAAAAGAGGATATATGTTTATCATTTTAAGCATAACAATGTGAGTTAAGAGCTTAAAAAGTAAAAAAAAAAAAAAAAAAAAGTACTTGGAATGAATAGTGCTACCCTTTTTTATCCTAAGTAGGCATAAAAATATTTTCATTTCCTTCTTGTTTTCCATACCATTATATCAAGAACTTTCATTTGTTTCATGTTACCGTTTACAATTTTAATGCACACACACATACACACACACAAAAAAAGATATCTACCGCAATAGAAATAGTTGCTTCATTACCTTGTTTGCTACATTTGCAAATGTAAACAGCTAGGCAGAGCCAGAACTGACTCTAATGCATGATGGAATATCTTTGTTGCATACGTACACTGTAGAAAATAATTATTCAATATGTCAGGCACCATTATTTGAAATGTAATACATTAATATTTACTAGAAAAATAAGTTTTTTTTTCCTATTTGTTCTCCCAACTTCTTTAATGAAATAAGTTAATCTGACAGTGCATCCAGTAGCTTGTAATATCTTCTACATCTCCGTGGCAAAAAATAAACTACTGGTTGGGACAATATAATGCAAATTATTAAAGTCAGTCCTTGTACATACATCCTTGTAGCAAGCATTGAGGCTCGACTAACAGCACCTTTAACCAATTATTTAATGTTCAGTTATTTAGCCCTATTTCCCTGAGCAGTTATGCTGAGGAGCTTTCCCTTCATGGATAGTTTTACAAAGCCTTAAGTTTTAAAAGTACTACGAAGACATACTTCTAAGAATCCTATTTAATGCTACTTAACTAAACCTGTATAAATCTAATGAAGGGATGGATTGGTACACACACCGTCAGTCTGTGGTAACATAACCTTAGACGCTGCCTGACCACAAAGTTTGGAAATTATATTTAACCAAAAGAAAAATAAATAAATACAGCAGGTTACCTTGTGGAGAAATACCATGTGTTCTAAACCAATTAAGCCTATGGTCTGAACTTCTGTATCCATCTAGTCTTTTGAACTGAGGGGACACCTTTAGTTACAATGTGCCAAGAGAGATTAGTGACCAAGAGGAGGCTTCAAAAACAAATCCACACTGGTTCATCACATGCAAGAAAGAAATACCTGGCTAAAATAAAATTACTACATAAGCACTGAGGACACTGGTTTTAAAAATGCATATATATTTGGACAAAATGAACCTAAAATGCAAACAAAAGGACTACTTTCGATAGGAGGATTCGAACATCTAAAGGACAAAAATATCAGAGAGGGTGTGCATGTGTATGTACAGGCAGGGCTGGCCAAAATCATTGTGCCACACTTCTTGCTGATCTCTCCCCAAGCTTAACCACAGCTCCCATTTCTAGCTCTCAGTTGGAAACATGGTCAGTGAGAGGAGACTGATGTAAGAGGGCGCCATCTTCCTTCCACTGCCCTGGAGATTAGATTTCTCCTCCTCTGCCTAGGATCTCACGATATTTCTAAATTTAGGCAACAATTTATGGGTTTTTGAACAAATGGGCCAATGGCCAGCCCAATACTGCTTTAGACTCATGGTATGTAAACCCTTTCAAATTCTAGACAGCTTTTGATCTCTTTCTTTACAAACATAATAATTAATAGTCTGGTGATACTTCTTATGGATGGTATCTACCATACACGTTCACCAAGATAGTCTGACTTACTAGGTTCTAGAACATGACTATTTACCATCTTCCATTTTTTTTTCTCACTGACCATTTGTCTCACTTTTTAATCTTGGTAACCTACTCATCAAAAGAAAGAATAATAAGAGAGGGAATTTCATGTTGGGTAAGGCAGGCTCTATGAAGTATTTTTTTTAATAGGTCTTCATAAGACATTACAAGCTATTGAATTCCCATCAAGAAAACCTATTTCTATTTAATTGTGCTAAGTGCTAAGGTTTTACTCTTTAGGTTTCCCATTTTTTTCCGCTTGTGCATTGTTCCTATGGAGGCCTCTCTGGATATGAGTTGTAAAGTCGTATTTGTCCGTGCAAAGATGCTGGCATATGCTGCACTGGAAAGGTCCACTGTCACCATGGCAACTCATATGCAAAGCATACATCACTTCATCCAGAAAGACAATGCCACAGTGCACACATTTTGTTGAAAGTTCATCTTGAGTACTTCTATCGACTTTCTCTGTTTTTACTACATTCAAGGGACCTTCATTTTTTACATTTGATGGTGCCTTCATTTTCTCCTTGGAGGCACCGTTTGCAGTTGGCCCAGGTCTGGAATGCTTGATCGCCAAATCTAGAGGAATGTCATTGTCTGATCCAACAGCTGAAAAATGAGGAGGCAGATTGAAGGTGGGATAAGGCACATAGTTTTGGCAAGGATTTGGTAGGCCAGGAACATGACTCAAGTAGTGCGGATTCCCAGGAACGGAGAGCTTATATTTACTCCAGAACCGCAGCCAATCAGCTTCACTCTGGAAGTCATTATGTACAAAGGGGAGTCCAAAAAGGGGGTACTGGTACTTTTCAATAGGGCTGCCTGGTGGTGAATAATTTGGGTGTTTTGCAGGTCTCATGTACTTTTCTATGGGACTGCCTCTCTCAGAACTTCCTTTCCCTTCCGACACAGATGAACTATTTCCTGGGTCTCCAGTACTTTCCTGAGGACTTTTAATCTGAATGTGCAAAGGTTGCATCCTTTTGTGAATATCCAGAGGTTGGCTGACCAGAACTGGCTGCTGAGCAGAATGGCTTTTAGTCAATGAACCCTGGGCTTCATATTTACTCAGGCTGGGGAGCGGAATTTCTCTCTGGTGACTTTCAGTTAGATGATCTTCTGACCTTCTCTCTAAGGGGCTCCCATTGACTTGCTCCTCGCTGCCACCCCTCTGCTGTTTGTTGAGCTGCTCAGCCTGAAGTGCCTCTGGGTTAAGGCGCTTTCTTGTTCTTCTCCTAATAATCTGCTCACCGTTGTTTTGTTTAATGATGTTTAGAGGCCTGGGAGTCTGCAGAGAACGCAAACACAATACATAAAAGGAAAACATTAAAAATACATTAAAATGAATTAACAATTCCTCGCAAATAGAAACCATGCTTAAGTTCAAAGCAAAGATAGGCTTTATGTTATAGATTTACTAAAGCTCCTCCTTTTGCCCTAAGCAGGACCAGAGGAGGAAACTAAAGTGCCCTTTTTTAAACCTAATTAAATCATGCCCATCTTTGCAGGGAGGACTAAAAACTTTAATCTACTTAAAAACAGCTTTCCAAAGTCCATGGATTTTGGAATTGCATCATTTAGCGATAAACCCATGTAGAAAGTTATGTGAAGAAATGTGATTTTTCTGAAATATTTCTCAACTTTTGAGTCATGCACTAAGATGTCAACATCGTAACATGGGAGATAGGTTTTGATAAAAACTGTGGTAAAATTATGCATTGCTACAGACTGAATTGCGTCCTCCCCCAAATTCACGTGCTGAATTTCTAACTCCTAATGGGACTATATCTGGAAAGTGTATGGATGTTGGGAGTTAAATAAGGTTAAATGAGGACACAGGGAGAAGGCGGCTGTCTGCAAGCCAGGAAGAGAGCCCTGACCCCAACCCAACCACGCCAGAGCTTCGATCTGACTCCCAACTTCCAGAATTGAGGGACATATATTTCTGTTGTTTAAACCACTCCATCTATGGTGTTTTGTTAGGGCAGTCCAAGGTGACTAATACATATATCCTTCTATATAAGTGAAAATGTGAATATAAATTATTAAATATCAGAGCACACACACACACACAAAAATCAAACTGACAGAATCATGAAGAAAGGTATCAGGTAATCGAAGCCATATCAGTGGGAGTTGTTTTTTTCTTTAACCTCTCAGTTTTGTTTTTCTCCCTTTAAAAATATTTTATATTCAGTAGGGAACACTGTACATGTTGACTGGTGAAGCATTTGTTTTATGTTGAAAATCTAAATTGATTTGTAGCCTTGGTTCAAATATCCGATCTATCATTCTGACTCTACTCTGTACTTAAATTGAATGCTGACTTATACCCAGCTTAAGAATTTTATTGGCTTAAGTATTACATGTTTGGTATTTATATATACCTAAAATCCATAGGTAAGACTATAATAAAAACTTAGCTTAAAATAAGAGCTCTAACTTTGATTTATAAAATCAAAAGAATAAGTTTAATAAATTAATGCATGTTTCCAGATTAAAAATTTAGAAGAACCTTCAACATGCTAAATCTTATCGTCCTAAAAGTTTACTGAAATCAGAAACTAATTTCCACATAAAATATTAATCTATACAATGTGCGATTTGTGAATTATTCCTGGAAAAGATGCACCTTAATGCACCTTTTAGATATTAAACAAAACAAAAATATGAATCTTTTTGGAATGTTTCTAGTATTGTGAAGGTATTTTGAAGGAAAAAAAGATAACATACTTGTTACTAACAACTCAATTATTGGTTTCAGAATAAAAATCAAACATCCATTTGGATATGCTATATTCATTTATTATTTTTTTCAGAATATTTAGGTAAAAAGCTTATATTTACATTGTGAAAGTATGCAGTATTTAATCTATCTTATAAAGAACCCTGAAATTTGCAGTAATATCTTTTTTAAACTTTCATAACCTTGTGGCAGTCTTTGACATGAAATATGAGCATAACCTTTATGTATTTAAATTCACAATTTAAAAAACCCTCCAAACTGAAAACATCTTGTCTCTGGAGAGATGAATGTTAAAATACTTGTAAAAAGGACAGTTTACTTTACATCACAGTTGTTAAATTATCATAAGCTAGAAGGCAGTAGCTTAATTAATTCCTAGCCTATGATTGGCCAGAGTTCAATTAAAATCATTAATGTCAGTACTCATTAAATGGAAGTGTATTGCTGTGTTTAAATAGTGAAGGTTAAAAAAAAGTAAGGTGGTGTGGTGGTGGGGGTGGGAAAAATCTTTCTCTTAGCTACATGCTAATCAGTAAGATTTTAACAGTTTAGCACTAATTAGTATTATTGGCAGCATCCATTTTTTAAGGAGTGCTTCCAACAGTCCATTTATGAGGACATTTTGTCTAAAACTATTCCCTGTAGCTGTGAGCTATTCATTGGCTGTGCTAAAAGCTACGGTAAAACGCCAAACAGGATGAAAAACGTGGAGGGAAACAGACTTTTGTTTACTACATAAGAGTATTCCTATTTTTAAAGGCAGCTCTTGTCAGCAGATAAACTTTATAAAAAAAGAAAATCCTTCAGGAAGTCAAAAGCATACACAGATGGGAGAATTTGTACATTTAAAATTTATTATAGGAATCTAGCTAAATTTTGAGAGGAAGTTACTGGACATTCTCCAATAAGCATAGTAAGAAGCCAGCTAGAGATCTTAAAACACAAAAGCACCTTGCATCTTACTCTATTCTGATATGTGCTATTCAGGCCCTTGGATACTGCACTTAAACATGCATTAAATGTGCTGCAGAGATTCAAGGACATTCCCCGGTCCTAGTTTAGAACTGCTCTTCTCAATGTGCCTGACCTCCAGACCCCAGGGCAGCCAAGATAACACCTGCAAATTCCAAGGTAAACTGGAAAATCAACATTCTCTCCCTGCTCTATAGTTTATACTGGACCTGGGAGAGTCTTCTTTAAAAACAAAACAAAACATTTTTATGTATTTTTGAACTTTTAGGAAAGTTGTCTCCTACCTATATTGAGTTCACCCAATTTGGATAACCATTAGTTCAACTGTCTGTTATGTGAAATTCCCAAAACTCAATAGTTTTCCTTTTTTACACCGAAAGGAAGATAATGCATTACTAATGATCTCAACTGTATCTCCCCATACCATCTAAAGCCATTCCACCGTAAATCCCCTGTGCACTCAAAACGACTGCATTAAACAGCGGGGGGCAGGCACTGCAAGCCAGGGAACGGTCCTCAGCACACCACAGACCAGGCCACTTTCTAAAGCTTTTCCTGACACAGTCTAACAAGTGCTTACCGAGTGAAGCTTCTGGTAGAGGCCACACGCGTTGCATACGTATCCGCCATTTGCATTCTTTCGCCAGAGAGAGGTCTTTGTGGTCAAGCAATTGGCACAAAAAACACCCGAGCCTCTACGCCTCTGAAACGGGGAAAAAAACACAAGGTCAGAGGTGAGTCACATGATCACTGGAGTTAGCCCAAATCAACCCAGGAGTTTTGTCTTTAGACTAGCAACAATGACAGTATAAAACCACACTGCCCATAATGAGGTCAGGTTCAATTGTGTTTAATAGGCACCACTGATTTTCATTATAATTAACCCTACAGTGATGGATGAGGTGTGTGCAACACCAAAGGCTCTGCACAGAAACAGCTTTAACTTTTTGAACTTTGGGTTTTGTGCCATTAATGATGGCTTCTAAAGGCTGAACCTTAAAATATACCTTTTAAAAGTGTCAAAACAAAAGTCAAAAGACAGAACATGGCAATATGTTTAATATACTTTGGGAAGGGAGGAACACGTGACAGCTGAGCTTTAAACTCTAGTCAAGCTTGGAATAAATGCACCGTGTAAACCATTTAAAATTATACCCGACTTGTATCTTTTTCTATGTCATTCATGTACACTCTCTATTTCCCAAATCCAAGGGAACCAGCAGAAACTTCAGGCAACTAGAAGTACGGTATTACGAATGAGAAGCCTTACGAAGTACTTGCGTAAGCCAGACAACGCCGTCACATCAAGGGCTATTTAATTATTTTATTTGACTGAGGCTCGGAAATCACAAGCATTTCTGAACACAAATTGATGTGCGTTGGGTTGAATCCTGTAATCACCAGATTCAAAAAAATAATCTAAGAATACTTAAAAGTAGATCATTAGTATTGATTGTTCCATTGTTGATATCAAGTAATGATTCCATTAAACTTCTCACTGAAACAAAAGTCAGGCCATGTTTGTAGGCACAAATACCAACAGGCAGGAAATGGAATTCTCTTGCTGCAAAAAGAGACAGCCTGAATTACAATTCGGCTCTCCTTTCTCTAGGAAGCAGAGCCTTTAATGATAAAATATGCATGTTAGATAAGGAGTGGGGAAAAAGTCTCGCTGCAACCCAATTGTATTATAAATTAAAAATTAAGAGCACTGTAAGTCAAAATTTCAGGGATTCATAAAATTTAGGCCATTTATTTAACTTGAGTCCATACTGTAGAGGAGTGGTATCTCTGCCAAGAAAATACAATGGTTATAATTGTACTCTGATACATTTCAAATGGAAAGCTTTCTGCAGACATAATTTTGGCTTCAAGACTGGAACACTTTCTTGGCATTGAAAGGGCATTTGATTCATCGGGTGTTTCACAATGTATCACTAAAAAGACCTGGTGAGCAGCCAGTTCCCTATAGGGTAATTTTTCCATCCAGATGCAAGTGCTATCAGAGGCCCTCGTCAGCTAAACTAATTATGATCTTGCAATTGCTGATGCCTGCTCACTCTAACATTCGACATCCTCCATTAATCATCAATACAAGGAAAATGAATGAAACGTAAAGAAATGAGGGCTGGTAAGCTGCACAGCCATAAAAATCTGAAATGAGAGCAATAATTTAACAAGATCGGGGAATGTTTTTAGTGAGCACAAAGTCAGGCTAACAATTGCCCTTTTCAACCAAGAACACGATTTCATTAGTGTAGCAGGTTGTGCTACTTTAGATGATGTAATAAAAGCTAGATTTTTCTCAAAGATAATCTCTGGCTCGCTCTCTGTCCTCCCTCTCCCCCCAAGAAGTCAGTACCAGGAATGTATTGCAAGTTTCTAAATCTCAGTAAGAACAACAGCAAACACTGGGTATCAGCCTACTAGTCCCTACTGTAAAAGTAGAGACTGCCGCTTCTTGAAAATCAATGAACTATTAGAGGTTGTGTTTATCAAACACTCTGGGGCTCCCTTTATCCGAAGTAAGTTGGGGAGCCTAGTCAGGTTATAATTGTGAAATTTCCCTGGGGCTATGCTGTCTTTTTCCTAGATCTAAATAACATGTTTGGCAAATAAACACCAACTTGATTCACATAAAGGCAATGTAAATGTCCATTTGGAAATGAACCCACATGGATGGCAGAGGCTCAAATTTGAATGTGTAACCAACCATTCACTCCAGCCTGCTTTTCTTTCTTTCGGCCCTGGGTGCTTGACACAGCTTGCCAAAGTGGGTGTGATCCTGGTTTCCGAAAGCGTTTCAATCCTTGCCCAATTTTGTGCTTAATTCTCTTGCAAAGAAAATGCCCTTCATTAGTTAGAGGGAAAATCCTGAAATTACAGCCCTGGTTTCCAGACATAGGTTGCTTTAAGCGCACTTATGCTCCAATAAAGGCTGGCATATTTTAGGTAAACCATATCTTATTTTAAATACATCAGGAGTTCCCTGGATTCACTTTCTCAGAGTCAGTGTGGCATGGAAGTTAATAATCAGATTTAGGGGTCCAGCTACTTGTATTCACAACACGTTTCTGCCTTTTGCTGGGTGCAACTTTGGGCTAGTTAATCTCTCAATGCTTAACTGTCTCCATCCTTACAGCGTGACATGCTGTATTAATGTGGGTGAATGGATGCAATTAAAACAGTTCCAGGGATGTAGTAAGTGCTCAATAAGTTAAGCCATTTGTCAGGGGGGTGCAACTGTATTTCTTTTGTAAGGTAGAAATATTTCATTAGTTGGTTTTATCTTCTTAATCTACGTATTAAACATTTTAGAAATACTTCAAAAATATAGTTCATATAGTTGGATATTATCAAATGCATTGCATTTGTGGCAGTCTTATCAAATATGAGAATGGAAAATTGAGTCAGAGTGAAATAGCTAGGTGTTCACACCTAGAATTCAACAGGAGTGTGCTTGTGTGGGGGTGGAGAGAGTGGGAGGTGGGTGAGAAAGATGTCACCAATTAAGTTACCTCCCATCTAAACAAATGTATCACTTTGGTAGGCACTGTAGGCAGCAGAGAAGGTGGGAGAAGTGAATAATGTCCTTAGCTGAGACCACAGAGTCGCAGAGCTGTGCCACATCTCTCTAAACCATGACAGAGACCAGAGCCCTGGCCTGGTCACATGATGTCTAATGCAACCAGGCTGAACGCAGTAAGGCACTGCTTTTGAAGTTCTCCACATCCTCAGCCCAGTCAAGTGCAGAGAAGCAGTTTGTTGCCAAAGGAAGGCAGAATAGAAGTTTCCCCTGCCCCACTTTTCAAAAACAAGCTTGGCCTTGTTAAAACACTAAAGACCTTATTTCAGTCCTAGTTTATCATGCATGACAGGGTTTTAAAATATTTTGTCATTCTTCTTTACACTATGTTTTGTAAAGGACAGAAATCATGTCTCCTAACTGTCATCAAATACTCTAAATAATAAGTACCTAGGACAGTGCTCTGTTTGGACAGCTAAACCTTAACGGTGTCTAGGACAACCTTTCTAGGTATTATTTTTATCATTAGCAGTCACTCCTATATTTGGAGAAAAAAGTAGCGTTTAAAAAAAAAAACAACAACATAATATCCCTTTTAAATGGTTCACCTTCCAATTGACAAATTTATCTCCAGTTAGGAAGAGATGGCTAAAGAGGTAGAAACTAAAATCAAGAGGAACCAAGCGCGCGCGCGCACACACACACACACACACACACACACACACACATCAAGAGGAACCAAGCGCGCGCGCGCGCACACACACACACACACACACACACACACACACATCAAGAGGAACCAAGCGCGCGCGCGCGCACGCACACACACACACACACACACACACACACACACACACCACACACACCACACACACACCCCCCTCCCCGAGAGAGAGAGAAATAACTCATGGACATTGTGAAGGCAGGGGAAGGGTTGGGTGCAGGGGGCAGAGAATAATGGCAAGGGGGATTTAATAATATTAATGGTAATGGAAAAAATACAATAAAAAAAGAAAAGAAAATCAAGAGAATTAATTTTCCAGCACAACACCCCACACTTATTTTTGAGGGACAGCGGAAGTCAGGTACTTGCTAGGTCCTGAGGTTACAAGGTCAGGTAGAACGAATCTCCAACTCTCCCTTTATAAACATCATTATAGTCACACATCGCCGATGGTTCTGTATGTGCCTGTGTATGTTTAAATACTATGATCGATTGCTTTCTCTTTTCCTACAAGCTGTTTGTAAGAGTTACTCATATTCTGTAAGTCCCTGAGCTTGTGCGGGAGGGAGGTGAATCACATCACAAGGGCAGAAACACTTCAGGGAGAGGAAATGACAGGGATAAGTAGCCTGGGCATACCTGAGAGGCCAGCTTGGCACAGTTCTGATTCTCCCTCTCCTCAGAGGCAGAGGGAAGCCACACTCTCACAGGTGCAAAGCAACAGGCAGTCAGAGCATCCTCTGCCTCTGGCCTTCTCTAAGTGTGCCTTCTACTTCTAAGTGGGGGTCAAAAAGGTGACAGACAGTGAAGGAAAGTCGGCTGCAAACCCAAATCTATGCAAGTCACCTCAATTGAAAACTTTTGCAGAGAAAATTCTGGAATCCGTAATTCAAGGAATGGTGTCTTTCTTTTTTTTCAACTAGAAGTTTTAATAATTTGCCTAGTAACATCTTAGGTAACCTTTGTGTTGCCTCCATGTTATTTCTGTTCACTGGTAATTTCCTGTGTGAAAACGGAAGGATAGTGGTAGGGGCAGTTAATTGCAAAAAATGTGAAGACCACCAAGCGATTGGCCTAGCACGTACTTTCCAGTGACCATTACTGAGAATTCTTTGGATCACTTGTTTCCTCTCTACATTTCAAATGTTTTATAACCACAATACTGATTTTTACAACAGCAATTTAGGTGATGAATTTGGACAATCATCCATGTCAGGATTTGAAATAGAAAGTGATAGACACATCCATCTTTTAACATGAATACAGTTTAAATCCAACATAATTTTTTCCCCTCCTGTCGCCTGCACCATGAAGTATCATAACTAGCTTTAAAAAAAATCTTTAGGCTTTACGTGCACAGCTCACCACTGTATGGTATCACCATCGTTAGATTTTTCTCAAAGGTCCCGACTCAAGTTTTTCTTATCAGGAACTTAAATTAGTCATTTATGTATCACCATGGTTGAACCATGGCACATGTGTGGATAAACCCAGATGTGACTTCAGCAAAAAAGAAATTTTTTTAAAAAGTTTTAAATTGGTTCAACTGTTTTTTATTGCTTATTTTATTATTTGAAGATCAGTCAGTAACAAACATTTTAAGGTTTTCAAATGTCATTATTAACAAAGAACTGATTTCATTTGATTAATAAACAGCAAATTTGATTGTATTATTCATTCAAGTGGCTTAATTTTAGAGACATAAATGTTCATCTCCAAGATATTAAAAGTCTCCATTGGTGAAGGAATTTGTGCAGAAATGATCCTTTAAAATAATTTTCTGAGTAGGAACCATACTAAAACCACATAATCATAGAATAAGCCTTGCTAGGCAGATTATTTACTCACTTTTTTAATGGTTTTATATCTAAGCCATTTTAAATGGAATCGATCTGAAATTTGATATATGTGCTGTTAATCTGGATGTATGTTAAATATTTTAACTCTTTAGATAATTTCTGTGTTTATTCAATTATATCAAGAGTCCTTCATGAACTTCATTTTAAAGCAATGTGCAGATAGCTATGATAGACACTTCAGGAATAATTTTGCAGTAATAAAATTTCGGTGGTAACTATAATTCAGTTCAGTTTTGAGAGTAAGTCTTTTGGTGTCCACCATGTGCCTGGCACTGTGCTGGGAGCTGAGGTTACAATGATGTATACGACAGACAAAGTCTGTTCTCTCAGAGTTTCCAGTAGAATCATCAAAAAGCACACTAAGTGTGAAGTTAACGTGACACAAACTGAGATTGTTCATGAAGACTGACAGTTTAATTCATGTAAATTATATGGAAACTTATCTGAAGAAATTCAAGTATCTCCCATGAATAAATCTCATTTAAAAGCTGAACATTTTCTCTAATAATCAAAGGGCTTATTCTCTGTGTTCCTTTATAAATATAAGTAATAATCTAATTATTTTGGAAACAAGTTGACACTTGCTTAGTTCCATCAGTACTTATGTGCTACCAATAACATTGCCTGTTAACTACAGAAAGACTTGATAAGACTTAAGTAACATATTGATTATTATGTACATAGTAGTCATCCAAAAACTATTAATAAATGATGAATATTATTTCTTCACCACTAAGAAACACAGAAGGCTATATCCCCCTCCCAGTTCCTCCAATGTAGACTTCACATCAGTAGACCCTAAAGAATATTTAGAAAGCAGCACTAAAAACACTTAAAAATAGATGGTGGCTTGCAATGAACACCTTTAAATTAATCATCAGAATTCTATCAGAAGCACAGGCTGGCCAATATTTTAGCAAGAGGGTGTGAAGAACTCTGCTGCAGAAAACATTAGTTACCAATATCTTGGCTGGCTTTGGTTCTCAATAAAATTGTGAAGAATCCGTTGAAATAACCTGCACAGCAAGTCTCTGCCCGCCTTAAAACAGCCCTCTTTGCCCTCACATTTCTTGCCAGACAACTGAAGAGACTCTACAAGGTTCAGCCAAGCACCCATCTTATAATCACCTATCTCAGAGTTTGGAAACAAAACCTGTTTACCCTGATTATTAAATTCACTTCCTCAACACAACAGCAATGATAATGGAGACCAGTGTAAGCAAAACTGACATCCCTGGCTAGGAGCAATGGAACAACATCTGTTCCAGGACATGAGGCAATACACGCTCTAGTAATCAGACATTGTACCTAGGTATAAATGTGCCTAAGACTTATGCCACTGACACGTCACCACACAGGAGTTGCCCAACACATCAGGAAATGCTAGCGTGCTAAACACATTATTAGCTCCACTTCTTCTGAGATGCAATTGGTGACTCTTGGAGTAGAACACCAGAAAATCAAGATTTAGCAATGTATTTCCTACACTTTAAATTATTTATACAGAGTCTCCAAATCTGCAGCACTTAGAAATTTATCACAAAGATAAAGAACCCATTACAGGTTTAAAGAATCACATCTCCTTTCTTTTGACTTGCCCCATATATCTGATAACAAGCAAACCCAACATACAACGTCATACACAAAATCCTAACAGGCCAGAGCTAGAAAAACCCAGATCTTTGGAGTTCTAATCCACACTGTTTCTATAGTAAGTTTTTGCCTTTCTGTCGATACGTAGTTGGGCAGCTAAGACTGTGGTTGAAAATTTATGTCTGGGCTGTCTTTTTTCATTCCATGTGCAAGTCATTATTGTCAAAAGAACTACTCAAGTGCCTTACTGTTTCATTTTCTCTACCATGGGTCCATTTTCACCTTCTGCTATAACAATGGTTGGAGAGTCACTCTCCAGGGACGCTCGTTTATGCCGCTGCCAAAATCTGACACTAACAAGGGAAGAGAAAAGCTTTTTGGAAGCACAGTTAGACAATTTTACTGCCTCTGAAGCAAACTTCTGCATAGGAATACAAGAATTGATTTTGTTCTAATACATTTATTGCACATTTTTTTAAAACAATGCATTTAGTAAACATTTATCATGGGAATTCTTCACATTACAAAAAAATAAAAATCTAGAGACTTGTTCTAAAAAAAGCGCAAAGTCCAAAGGGCTTAGCTTCTAAGCACTTAATTGAAGAGACAAATAATTTTTTTTGTAAGAGATTGACTTTATGATAGATATTAACGATGATGGTGATTTGAAAGAAACAGAAAATACCAAACAATAACCAGTAATTCTTTTCATATTAGCTAACAGATAACATCTGGTCTATGAAATGTTACCATCCTCAAGCCATTTACATACACACCAATGATTTCTCAATGGTTCCTAACATCCTTGTTAAGTCATAACATCTTTTGATAAAATTTATGACACTCTCTCAGAAAAAAAATTATGTAAAATATTTTCCAAGTAATTTCAGGCTGTTCAAAAAAATGTTCTTCACAAAATGTATCCAAAGATTTTGCATGGATCTGAGTGCCCATGGATCCCAAAGATAAGAACCCCTCTCCATTCAGATTCAAAGTGAATTATTAGGTATGATTACTGTCCCACTTGAGTTGATGAGATAAAGGACTGAATGATTCTTTGACTTAATTAGTGTCAAAAAATACATCCCAGTTTCTCAGTCTAGGCAAAAACACAGGACTCTATTCTAAAAACCATTTCTGAGTCAACTGTCTGGTACAGTTTTCTTGTTTGACTACTTCTTGTCCCTTCTTTAATAATCATCAACATACATTGAATATGTATTAAGTATTTATTATATGTAGAATAATATACTATAAGCTTAGTTTCATTATCTGACATCTTTAAAATGATCCTAAGAGACAGGCATTATTATTATTATTATTATTATTCCCTCCACTTTACAGATGAAAAAACTGAGGCTCCAAAACATTTTTCAATTGCTAAATAGTAGGACTGAAATACAAACCCAAGTCTATCTCACTTCAGGTCACAGTTCCTAACCATGTTTCAAGCCTTATTACCAGAAAGGAGATTCAGAAATTTTTACCAAAAATATTTCACCATAACTTGGCTTTGAAGGACCCTTATCTTTTCAAACCACCCTATAACAGCTGATCCAAACTATGCCAGTTTTGAGATGCCAGAAAGAAATGACTCATCCTTGATCAGATATGGTAATGATCTGTTTTGAGGTTGACAGACACAGTCATAGCCAGAGGAACACAGCGTTTGGTGATGGGAAGGCAGTGTTGAGGAACGGGGTGGGTGCGGGACACGCGTTTTGATCCGGACGTCTTAAGAAAGAAAGACGGGTGTATGTGAAATAAACCTCTGTTGAAAAGCAGCAATTAGTGACACCATTGACTTAGCTTCCACTAATGTCAATCACATGGGAGGGCAGCTGTGAGCTGGGACCCCTGCCTTTGCACTCACTTTGGCTAGACATGGGGCAGGACAAACAGCACTGGCGTTTGACAAGTTCTGTAAACACATATGTTCAGGTAACAATTTACTAGACTTACTATATATATATATATATTTGTATGTCCCCGATACAGACCTTTTGCAATGTGTGATATCATTATTCAAGAAAAAATACTGCCAATGATAAAAAATAAAGTATTTTACCAAAATCCTCAGATTGGAATAATGTGAATATATTTATATTTTCCCCAAAACATCTCCCCCCATTAGTGTGTGTACACACACACTCTTCATCTACCTAAGGAGCTGATTTTGACACTTTTCATGTCAAATATAGTTTCCATTTCATTACAGAACAGCAAAAACCAAAATATTCTTAACTCTAAAAACCTTGTACAAGTTGAGAGGATACAGTATACATAGGCTGTTAAAACACAGCAGGAAGATGGTAATTGCTGCTTATTTCCACTTAAACAAAAACAACAAGTTATGGAAAAAGAAATTAAATATACTGAAGTTCAAAACGGTTAAAAATTATGTTAAGAAACTGCACAGGTTTCAACAAGAGACCCTGATACCAACCATAAAATTTCCATTAAATGCTTGACAAGACTATACTGGGATTACTTCTTGTAGGGTATCACCCTCTACGACTTTTAAATTCACAGGAGGAAAAAAGAAAACCTAAGGGAAACAAACTTGAAGTTCATTTAATTTTTGAAACTACAAAAATTCTTTTAAAACGTTACCTCATTTTTATTCATCTTTGCATTTCCTCAGGACACATAAAATCATAGGTATTTAAATATACCTTTCCAATAGTTAAAATAAGTGCCTAGTATGTTACATCATTGTTCAAATGGAAGATGTGTCTTTAAATACAAAGTCTGTGAGTGCTCCAGGTAAAACCAAACATGAGCAGATAATTTCATTACAGAGGTACTGTGCAGACAGGAAAATCTCAGCTGATTTTTAAAGTTTTAATAACATTATTTCAAAAAGACAACTTGGAGTTATGAATTTCCTTAACAATAATGATGTAATTTTGTAATAACTGAACCCTTTCATGGGAACCCTGCTTCTTCAATAACTCACAGTCAATTACACAGGAAAGTACTGTACTAGGCTGTCCCCCTGCCGTCCACCCCCACTTTCAAATAGCTCACGTACACGACTTCCTTTTCCATTACCAACTTGTCTGCAGTACCATCTGTAAAAACGAACACATACTTTGTGTGGCCAGTTTCTGCTTTTGCACATCCATTAGTGGGACCGGCTGCAGCTGCTCATGAAGAAAGCAATGCTTGTCTTTACATACATACATATATATATATATATATATATATATATATATATATATATATATATATATATATATTCCCCTCCAGTCCTAGAATATCAGAGCAAGGCAGGACACCGTCTTGGGTAGGAAACTGCATTTAATAACCTTACTGGAGCCCAGTTTTCCGTGTGTTCTGGAGTTTGTTAATCACACGATATCACATACCAAAGCAAGAACTACCTCATTGCATCAGCCACTCTCGAGACGACCCCTCAGTCATTCTTACCAAAAGGAACAGTTAAAATCATCTTGTTTCTTGACATTCTGTACATTGAACAAAAAAATTCAGGAAACCACTACCAAGGCCTGGCAAGCACATCCTGAGATACGAGACTCCTGGTGAGTGTGGTTTTATTTCCTCCCAGGAGCTCTGAGGACATAGCACAGCAACTAACTTTCTAACATTTAGTTCCCTCACTCCATGCCTACATTCCTTTTCTATTGGCATTATTATTATTATTGTTATTATTATTATTTTACCTAGACCAATATCATTAAGCTGTTCACAATTTCTCCAGAAGATAGAAATACATTAAAACAAGAAATTAGTGATTCTCCTAAAAGAAATAGCATTGTGAAGTAATAGGAATTAAAAAAGGAAACACCATCAATTACCAAACTATTAAAATAGAAATTTTTTTTTAAAAAAATTCATAAAAAGTTGAAATTTAAAACACACAAAAGAAAAAAAGAGAGATCCTTCCAAAATTATTTAATTTCCTGGGCTGTTGCACATTTACAAATGTACTTCAAATATATCGAAACTACTCTTTTTCATAAGAGGTGCTTTCTTGTGAGTGTGCAAGGTTAGCTTTTGGAACATTAGGACGTTAATTCTGGCTTAGCTCTCCATTTACCATTGAATCTTCAATTAGCTCTGCTTTCTCAGCATTTAGGTACAGGGGAGAGAGGGCTGGATTCCAATTATTTATATTTGCACATCACTCCCGGAGAACTAGAGGCTTCTCCAGGGAAGGCCTATTTTTCTTTTCATCTTTGTATTATCATTGCACTGCACACAGTAGGCATTTAATTGCTGACAAATTAAATGAACCGACCTCTTTCAGAAGAGGGGATTCTGCTAATTTCAATAAACAGACATTCTGTTAAAATATGTGTGTGTATAGACACATACATACTGTGATCGAAGGATTATATTTAAGTGTAACTTTATTCATGAATATAAATAGCAGAATTGTCACAGAACATAGGACTCAGATTGAAAACAGTTTCCCTTTTGCGAAATGTAAAAGAAAATACATTCTGTACCATATTTAGACTCTGTACTATATGACAGGAGAAAAAAGGGATGAGCTTTGTTTGCCTGAGTTTCTGAGCAATTTGCAGAACTAGCAGAAGTGACATATGTTGTGTATTTGTGTGTGTATGTATACATATACATACAGAAATGAATCCATTGAAATATTTCAAATATTTCAGCACTAACACGTTAGTGAGATTTCACCAGTTGCTTTTCTTTCCATTAAAATGATATTATATTTTATAAGTTGGTGTGAGCTAAAACACCAACTATGTTGTTAAAGAGAAGAAAACAACTATGTTGTTAAAGAGAAGAAATTCTATGAGTTTCCTGGAGCATTGAGAATAAATATAATTAACTACATGTATGAAAGACTGTGAAGAAGGAATGAAGCAATAAGAGTACCTAAAAGAGTATCTTATATGGCAGCCTAATAATTATTGCTTTCAATGGGTGGAAATTAAAGCATCGATACCTTGTGATTCATTTTTATTACTATGTTAGAGTTCTCTCAATTCACATACACACTCAATTAAATCTAAATATAATTACGTATGGGCAAATACTAAATACCCTGCTTAATATGCATCAGACATTCAGTGGCATTAAATTTGTACTCTCTTAATTTCAGAAGATAATGTGTACTGATAGATATTAGATTTTAGAAGATATTGAAAACCTGAATAAACATTTGGCATGTGTATACACATATAAAATTTAACATCTATAGCTATATATTCATGAACACATGCACACAACCTATACAAAATGCCCCATATTTATTTGAATGTTACAACATGAAAATAAGTATAAGTAGTAATCCTAAAACTCTCACACATAGGTGACTATCTTTAAAAAAGTACATCATATCAATTATGCATATAAAAATATTAATATCGCCTGGCCAGCATGGCTCTGTGGGTGGGGCACTGTCATGCAAACCAAAAGGTCGCTGGCTCAATCCCTGCTCGGGGTTGCAGGCTCTGGGCTCTGCTTCCGGTGGCAGTGCTTGCAGAAGGCAGGAGGCAACCAATCGATGTTTCTCGATGTTTCTCTCCCTCTCTACTCTCTCCCTTCCTCTCTAAAATAAAATTAAAAATTAAAAAAATATGAATATCACTCTCTTCTCTTCTACCTCTTGATGTCTCTCTCCTTTGTTTTTTGACTGTGTTCCAAAAAACCTCTAAGTATTTGATTACCTAAACCAGTTTGGTGGCAAATTATTCATTTTCATGAGATTCATGAATTTATCAAAGAAACATATTTCTTACCCCAAAAGCAAAGTGAAAATTTGGGGAAGGAATCAGTGGCCGTTAGATTTTTCAGACATACAGGAATGCTTTATAGGTCAAGTTCCCTTATACATATCACACATATAGGTGCTGGTAGTCTTCTTCTTTTCCTATAGTGTGATCACATAGATTATGCACATTTTTATAAATATGACAATGGATATTTAATTAGTATATTACACAGGACTTAGAAAGCTTTTCACAAAAATTAATTTTGGGTGCTGGCTATAATTTATATCCATAAGCAGTCACTTATAATTTGAGACCCTCTAGTTATATATTTATATTATAAATACATCCACATGTACACAAACATACATTTAAAATATGTGTTTGTGCATATACATGCACATATTCTTTTTAAAAAGAAAGTGGAATCGAGGTTCCCCAGTTTAATAATTCAGAAAATTCAGGGGCTGATAATCTTGGATTTTAAAATATAGAAACAGGAAGTTATACTTCTCTCCCAATTTAAAGGGTTATTTCTGACTAGAAGATAAAATATCTCTGATGAAAAGGTAGATGTAAAAAGTATAATGACAGAATCAATGAATCAAACTTAAGAAACTAGCAGGTAGCATCTCATGAAGAATAAAAAATTTATGTATGATTTAAAACATTTGCAGATATTACATGCCCTCAATCTATGTAATCTTAAGGAAAAGTTAAGTGGCTAGATCTGACTTGCCATCCTTTTTCTACCTATTTTCCAAGATTTTTTCATTAATGGTGTATATGTATATATATTTTTACCAAAGGGGGTAAAATAAAAATGGAAATAGCCATCATCTTTTAAACTCATCCCAAATGAAAGCAATAATTCAAAAATAAATAAAATGGTCTGATTGGTACCAGACTAAAATTCAAAGCAATTCAAATGTACAAAAGTAAAGAAAAAAGTGTGACTTAAACATAAAAGTCCTAACTCAAAAAAAAAAAAAAAAAAAAGAAAATCACTATTAGCATAGATTTACCTAATTAGTCCATTGAATGCAGGGCTTTTATGTTTGTAGGTTTACAAATTTCAGAAAATGACCAAATTATTCCACTTACATCATTAACTTGACCCCTTCCAGAATTTGACCTTCCTAATAGATTTATTTTATAAGATATGACATCCTGAACAGCTGTGCTATTCTTTCTTGAACTTGACATTTTTTTTTAAAGCATGAAAATAGACTGATTTTACTAAAGCATGAGTTTTCTCTGGTAACAGTGGGGGATGGGAGGGAACAGAAATGGAAAAATAACGTGAATTCCTACCCGAGCGAGTTATTTCGAATCTCAGAGAACACTGAAGCATTACAAACATTTGTGACCAGTTAGAGAAATGATGCAGAAAGAATCTGAAAATATCACCATGAATTAAGTTCATTAATATAAGGCGGTATGAGTGTTAAAAAGGGAGAAGTGATTCCTTTGCCTGTTCTGATCTTCAAACCCCCACCGCTGAGTGAATGCCATTATACGCTCATTGCAAACTGCGGCATGTTTAAAGTCTGGTTACTAAGGCTGTCTCCAGGTTTTTACTTTTTTAAAACTAAATATAAATCAGGATTAAGTTAGCCCATTTCAGGAAAGTGTTTTTCTAAATTTCTTTCAGGGCAAAAAAGATTTTTAATCTATGCTAAAAGTACCTCTAGATCGATTATATTTCATGTATCAACTAAATAAGTAGTTAGATTTAACTGGGGTACTGGTCTTACTCAGAATTCTCGTCATGATTCAAAACAACACTAGATTCAAGACGAAGGAGGGAGAAGGAAGAGCAACTGTTTAACACTCACAGCTTCTACCCCTATTCAATTCTGAATCAAGTTGAATCTTGTACAGGCAGTCATGTTGAAGTGTTATTTTTCTACACTGGCTCCACGTAGTATCTTGATTTAAAATTCAAGAAAGTACTTCAGACAAATAAGTTGTAGCACAGTACTGAGGGTGCACAAGAAAAACTATTCTTAATTTCGATTGTACTTTGATATATTCATTATCTGTATCTCTGATTCTTGCGTCTGATAGGTGGGCCGCTGTCTAACAATCCCAAGCGCACTGTTCTTTTTATACAAGAGGTGAAGGCATTTGAGGGGAAAAAAAAAAATCAGACAACTCTGTTTCCAGTGTCTCAGGGATAATTGTTACCTTTCTTCTTTTCAACTTTAAAAGAAAGCAGCCTCTGTTTTGCTCAGGGCAGCTGTTTACGGCTCCTGATGTCAGAATCTTTTCAACTTGAGCAGATTTAGGATGGTTTAAAAATGATTATTGTATAACGCCAAGCCTTCTATTGCTGCTAATAATTAAACATGCACAATGTCCATATATAGCCTGGTGATTAACCCAGGAGATACATATTCTCACTTACTTTTGTGAGTCTGTATACACATACAAAGATATATTTTATGTAGATGACTCTAAATTGTTTATTTTAATTTAAAAGAAAAATTTAGACAGATCCCTGATGGAGACTGTAGCATTGGTAGTCTGAGATATAACAAATTATTAAAATATTTGGACTTCTATTATAATGCTGCAATTCATATTTCAAAACAAATTCTGAGAACAATATTCACTTACGAAAAAGGGACTTCTGGAAATCGATCCATTCTTTTACTTTATTTTACTATGTAATATACTTTTGTAATAAAACTCCTGAGTATTAGCAGAGAGGTTTTGCTTTAATAGCCTATCAAAATCACTTACACTAAACTATTTGTAACACAAACGATATCTTTGTTAAGTAAAAAATTTAGCTTTACCACTTAGTTAAGAATCATAAAATGTAAATTATAATTTTGAAAATGTATTTTTCAGTTCATAGTTTAAATTATTGGACATGCTTCTATTGTTAGTTAATATATAATTTTTAATTGGCAATATTGGTATAATTTTCCACTAGACCTCAATTAAAATTCATTTTGGTCTAAGCCATAAGCATTGCTTTCCTATAGCTTCATTCTGAGTTGATTTAGATTTTCCTTAGCAACCAATGCACACAACCTTCTCCGCCCTTTTATTTCTTTGAAAGTTTATTACCTGGTGAAATCTTGTTGGCTTGCAGACGTAGCACACAGGAAAGGAAAAACCTTACACCAACGTCTGATATTTAATCAATAAAGGACAGATTTTCTCCTTTAGGAATTCACTGTTTGATAAACTCTGCCTCCTCTCCTGTTGTAGGAACAGAAATGAAAACTCTGCTTCCCACAAAATTAAAAAGCTTAAGACACCACAGCTCCCTGAAGAGCAAAAGAAACACACTCTTGCTCACTTACTGAGTGCAGATTATTCATCTCTTATTTTTTAATACAATTGTTAATCACTTTCTATTGTACAAAGATAACAAGACCCCCGGGTCTAAATGCATATATCTACTTCCAAAGTTTCTCAGAGGTATATGTTCGCAATATTCATTATATTGGTTTTCTCAGTGACAGAAGATCTACATTTCTGGAGAGCTCATTTCTGGAAAAAGGCTGCTGATGAATGAGATGCCAGAACCACCCTGGTGGTACCCAAGGGTGACATTAAAACTTATAATCAACCAGGATAGCACAGACATTGGTCAGAAGCGGAACCAGAGCTGCCACAGTGCAGCAGTCGAATTCAAAAGACCCTCCTTGAAGCCAGGTGCTACTCTTCATTTCCGGACGGCGGTAGTTCCTAGAGAGAGCTCAGTGTGGACCTGGGCCACTTGGGGTACCAATGCCCCCGAGGGGACTCAGGGCTGAAAGCCAGTAATTCAGGAAGGGCTCTGACTGGCTTGCACGTTAGTCCCAGTGGCGTCATTTTCACTAAAAATCAGATGTAACTAGCAAAACACTGGTGTGATTTCATGGCTCAAAAATGGGTGCCGATCATTATTCTAAAGACTTGCAACAATGTCCTCTCCAAAGTCAGCAAAACCTGAGTAAATTGGCAGCTTTCTCAGGTGGTGGTTTTGAACGTCTATATTCACTTGGTATAAGTTCTGGTATGTTTATTTATAAACGTCTTATTACTTTAAATTATCACCTCATGTAGAAAAGTTCAGTGCCTTTGAAGTGTTTGTAATTTTGAAGGGAGGTAAAGTAAATATACATGAAGCAATTAAGAGAACGATGCAGGAAAGTAGACATGTCTCAATCCTAAGGTTTTATGATTCCTAAGTTTCTAAATGCTACAACAAATGATAAATGTAAGGTGAATCTCTCTCTCTCTCTCTCACACACACACTCACACACTCTCACTCTCTCTCTCTCTCTCTCTCTCTCAGCTAAAGAGCCCCTGCAAATAGGTGGTGAGACTTGAATATGCTCCTAATCATCACTCATCACTGTATCTTTGAGTTTCTTTCAGTTGCTGGCAGCAGAAAAGACAACCCAAGCTACATTAATATGAAGATAAATCTTCTGACTCATATAACTAAAACACCAGGAAAGCTCTGACTTCAGGCACAGTTTAATCAGGATTCAGGTGATATCATGAGGGCACCATGTCCACTGCTGACCACAGTCTCACTCACATAGACCTCCTTCATGGATGGCAAAATGGCTGTTGCAATCTAGTGCCATATGCTTGACTCCACACATAAGGCGGGGGGCGGTATCCTGAATCTACTTTCCTGATAGTTTGGCCTTGTTAGTCAAACTTGCGTCATGTCCCTGTCCCATTACGCCCAGGTGGATGGAACACTGGATTGGCTTATTAGGTCTGTTGCAATTTCTGCAATGTGAATTAAAAGTTACCTGATGATATTGTCAAAATGCTTTTTTTTTTTTTTTTTTTTTGTCTAGAAGGTCTGAGATGAGATCAGAGATTTAGCATTAAGCGCCTAGTTTGAATGACAAGGATCTAAGGCGCACACTTGAGCTCTGAACCTGGGGCAACACCGGAGTTATCTAAACTAGATGAAATAGAAGTGAGGGAGGTGTGGATTCTCAAGAGAAAATTAAGAACTTTTATCAGAAGTTAAGGCATTAAAAACAAAATAACTTAAAAAATAAAATCAACACATTTCTTCTATACACACACAGGTACACACACACAATCTTCTGCATGTGCGCTATTCAGAAGAAGAGTCTTTTAGTAAGCAGAGCATCACATTTGAGTCATCCATCTGGCATTTTTCTTTGGTTTGCATATCTTTGAAAGAGTTCATCATTATCTACACTTCTCATGTAACTGTTTTGACAAAATTGATCCATTCCATTTTCTTTTTTCTACAAAAGTCATACTATGAGGAAGTAGTATAATAGTCAGGATACTGCTGAAGAGTCTGTTTAGAAGAATTGGCAAAACGCTACTGGCACAAAAAAGCAAGGATACCCCCATGACAGGTGCCCTAGTCAACTATTTGAGATTCAATCAATGCCATTTCCTTAGTTCACAATGAATATACAGGATATGTCTGGGAAGTTTCACAATAAAAGCCCTGTGGTCAGCTCACATGAGAACCCTCCTGAATGTTTATCTGTACTCAAAAGACCAACAGGGCTTTTCATTTGCTACAATGACAACAAACAAAGGTAACATCAGATTTTTCTCTGATGCATATATTTACTATCCTGTGTCAAATATCAAAAAGTTTTAATGGGACAGTAACTGTTCCCTTTGGCACATATTATCAGAAAAGTAAATGTTACAAAAGTATCATCCTTATCTTCCAGAAAGGCTGAATAACTACATGAACAAAAAGAAAGACTTACCTTCTTTCATAATAGGTATCTAAATGGATTGGTAAAAATATATATAAACACTTTTCTTAGCTCTATGCTTAGTCCTAGCCCATATTTACACTGTAAACATTAGATTAGCTACTATCAATTTCAACTTCTGCTTTGCTCATATCCTTCAGGAGTTTGTCTACTCCTTTGTTTGAATTCTTCATCACTGAGCATGTCTCTAGTTTGTCTGGGTTGTCATTTAAAGCAAAAGAGTATGAAACTACTTTCCATATTTTTTCAAAGGCAAAGAAAAGCTACAGATTCCATTTTCCCCTACAAACGGAAAGCATCTTAAAATTTAGCAAGTGAGTTTTATGTGTTTCATGAGGGTATTAAGGCTAAAATACTAAAATCTGGCATATTTTATCTACATTTCATGAAAGCAAGCCAATATCATCTAAAAGAGGTCCAAGAATCTATAAAATTCAAAACGATTCAAGCCTCACTTACTGCTAAAAGTATGCAAATCTAGCAGCAAGACGTCTTACATGCACAGGACTGTGTAAGCACCAAGGCCATGACAGACTAAATGTACATCGGGTGATATTTATCGGTATTTCATTTGCTCATTAATATTTAATACCACTCATTGAGGATCTATGACCAGCACCATGCTGGATGATAAGGACACATAGTTATAAAAGATGTAACCCATGGTCTCAATGCTCCCTAGTTATCAGGGAATCCATATAAGCAAAGAATGAAAAATGATCTAATAAGACTATGTTCTAGGTTCTGCTTCAGCAAAAAAAAAAAAAGCAAGTGGTAAATTGTCCTGAAGGATCATGATGATCATGCAGGTACACAGTCTTGCACTGTCAGTCACCTAACAGGTGTTTAATAAATTAGTTTCCTCAGTCCCTCTTTATGTATTTATATAAAAGGTGGGGGGCAAAGAGTGTAAATAACAACTGATCTTCATAGTCTCTCTAGCTCTAGTATTTCCAGAGTAGTGCGTTCTTTTTCTAGATGATCTGGAGTAACTTCCTGGGCTTTGAGACCCATGTTTCCTCTCTCCCTTCCTGCTTTCCTTTGCCTCTCTTCCTTCCCTCCTCCTTGTTTCTTTGTTTGTTCCATTTGTCATTTTTAGGCCACTCAATTTCCAGGCATCATACACCAGTGATTCCACAAAAAACTGTATCTGATGATGAAACAAACACTCCAAGATCACTTTATGCAATTATTAAAACGTGAATATGTATACAATGACCAATGACTGATCCAACCTAATGTGATATATCTTCATAGAATATGAAGGGACAGGATGAACTAATGTTGATTTCAGTCTTTTAACACATATATGTTGAGTAGTTAGTAAAATGTCCGTCACTCTTCCTAGGTTTGTCTTTTGACGTCTGAAGGAAGGGAGTGAAATGGTCCCCAAAGCATATGGAGATAGCATTGGATGTGCTTCTTTTGCTAAGCTTAGATAGTCAACAAAGCACCTGAGTTAGAGTTTAGCCGATGCATTCCTTACCGGCTTCTGCCATGCATTTTCTATAGACTAGGACCGGGTTTCTTCACCTGTGGGGTGTGGGGAGCAGGCGGTGAGCTTTTCGGGATGGTGGTGTGATTTTCATGTCCCGGCATAGCATGGTGACAAGCGCGAGCAACCGGGAGCTGGGAGACGCACATTCTATCCTGGTGTGTCCTGGCACTAGTTTTTGACTGAGACAAGTTATTATTTTCTTTTACCATCTCCTCTTAAAAAAAAAAAAAAAAAAGAGGGATATGATTTCTGCACTACCATTTCCAGTGAACCTAACAAGAAAAATTAGACGACATGAAATGATGTGAAAGTAAAAATCATGTTACAAAGTCAAGAAGTTTAAAATAGCATCAAACAGACAGAAGCTGAGCTCGTTCTATGGCAAAGACGAAGAGAGCAAAGACCTGATGGAGTCATTAGTTTCAACTGGCCTGTAGATTACTTTCTGTCCCATCTCCGAGGACAAATTGGGCGAACTATGTAATGCCCTTCAGGTCTTGACCAAGTGTGTCTTTAAAGTAAATCGCCAGTAAAACTGAAATTTATTTTAAAAACAAAAACGTTATATGTAAAGAGCATCGTTTTTCCTCATTAGCCACGGGGGACATTTTGTACCCTGTTTACATTATTATTAGCACTTTGCAGCTAACAGGCACATTTTAAACACTACTCGGCAGCAGCTGTAAAACTAAACCTTCCAGCCGTCGGTCCCTTCTGCTGAATGTCCAGAAATGCAGTGTTATGACATGTAAGAACATCCACCCGAACTTCCTTTAAACTGAGCAAGCTCAAGACGGTCGAAGCCGGAGCGAAGAAGAGGAATGCCGTCCCAGACTGTATACAGGACCGCCCTCTATGAGAGCCCACGGCACCGCGCAGAGGGGCGACAGCTGGTTTCTGTCTTTTCATCCCCTTCTCCCATTGGTGTTATTTCAATCGTGTTATGGGCTGCACTTTAGATCGAAAAAGAAACATTTAGTTTTATTTGAATGCTGCAATGATTAATGACCCTCCCGTGTGGTTGTCCCCTCATAATTGCCACAGAGCGAGCTGCCACTTACTTTAAAAATCCAGACTTCTGTGCACTACGGAGAGCAAACGATAGCTCGGGCATTGACCACGACGTGGGAAGTCCAGTTTTTTAAAAACTGCATCCGTTCCTAGGCAGTCTGTGTGGACAATTTCTTAAATTTTTATGTCAAAAGCCAACATTTTTTTTTTTCAAGTTCTTGGAAAAAAGTCAAAGTATTGCCCTAGTGTTCATGGGTGCGGGGCTAGGGGTGTGTCTAAGCAGAAGGGAACAGGAGAGAGAGGATCGAGTCAGAAGGAAGGACTGTGTGGACCAGGAGAGCTGCCGTGTCCTTCTAAAGCAGAATGTTCCCACCGCGTCCTGCAGCAGCGTCCAGCTGTCCGCTGCAGGGGAAGGAAGTCGTTACGTGCTCCTATCATGTCATCAAGCAAAGGTATCTCAGACTCACAACAGGACCACGTGAGTCTCACACGCCTTTATTTTATACAGCGAAAACCCCCTTATCCCAGTGAGAGTCAGTCTGTATTACACCACGGAACTCCTCCTAGTAGAGATGTTCACATTTTTATAGTAGAAAAAACGACACGAGGTGGGCTAAGCCTTACACTAAGTTTATATTGCTCTCCTAACTTTGTCCCTCTTTGGAAAATGCAAACTACATTAAAGGACAGATTCTAAGGCTTTGCTGCAGATCACGTTCGGCGTGACCTATGAAGATAATGGGCAACAGTAGAATAAAAATTGACATTATCAAACCACAGTGCCCGAGAGTTACCTAGATAGTGCTGTCAGTTTGTCGCATTTGTCTTTTTAAAACTTCTGGCTAAAATGTTTTCTGACTTTGTCTTGGCCAATTTTTGGCCACACTGAATGTTAAATAAACTATTATTTAATCAAATACAGGCATATTAGTCTCACTCCTGCTGACAACTTCAATTAGAATATTTTTGCTTTGTTAAAAAAAAAAAAAAAAGAAAACCTTCGTGATCTTTAAACTGTTAAGGCCTCTGCGCAACATCTGGTAACAATTTTTGATATATCCAACCATCAAACTTCTATCTCCATGAAGTGGTTTACTCAAGATTTGTTTTAATTAGGCCGCCTTTCTAACTTCACATGGTTTTCAAAAGGCAGAATCACTCAGATGTTTTAAGCTGTAAACTTACTGCAACGTTCAGAGGCTGCAATTAGAGCTTCACCAAGATAGACTACTTCTGTTATTAGCTAGAAAGCTAGGTTAACTCAGTTGCCTGTTAACAAGGACAATAAAACTATTTCTAATTTTAGCACATGGGTTTTTAATTTTATAAAAGCTTTGACTTGCTCTCTAACACCTTCCTCTTCCTGCTGGGGTTCACATCAAAAGAAGTTTGGGTCCAGCCTTTCCACGAAACCCAAGTTCCTACTGCACATTTCTACGCTTGGGAAGCCCAGTCACTTTTAAGTCTTCCATTTAATCTAAGCCCCAGTTTGAGAAACATCATTGTGAAGACAAGATCAGGGAGAGTAGACATACTTGAATGATAAATATAAAAATCTACTTGTAGATGTGTCTTAATAAAGCATTTTTTTTCTCTATTAATCAGAGCATTCTGGAGGCTGCTGTTTTAGTAAGAAATTACACTTACCTTGGATGTCCATTTTTAATATATTTGCCTTGAAGAAACCTTTGGGAGTATAAAAATCTCCACTCATTTATTTGCATCACAGGCACAGATTAAAGGCAAAAGTAATGTGGAAACTTAAACTATTTATTTTATGAGGTAACTATTTTAAAATCCACTGGGAAAATAATGAAAAATGGCCTCATTATCCTTCTTCTTTGGCGAATCAGCCTTCATTCTACCCATACAGGTTTCCAACTAAGTGTGTGCACATGTGTGAATGTGTGCATGTGTGTACATGTGTGTGCATGTGTGTTTTCAGGTTAATGGTAACCTGTGGCTTTTCCCCACAAGTTTTTGATATTACTCCTTTCAAGTACTAGCACAACTTCATGACTTTTTATTATTATTAAACTTCATGAATGCAGAAGTTCACAAAGCCTAAGAATGAACCCACAGGATCACTAATATTTTAACCTTTGTGGGTAAAATTGAGTAAAAACAATAGTAGTGAAATCCATTATTTAGTCTGCATGGGGCATGCATGTGGCTATTGGAAACGCTTGGAGGACTGACTTCAAACGTCATCTTTAGATTCACTGTAGTGAAATCCATATTTGAAAATTTCCTAATTCTGTTCATGGTAAGAAACAGTAGGGCTCACTAATATATGTTAGAATCTCAAAAGCTTTTATCATATCTTCCTCGTGAACACAGGGATCTATTTAAGCAGCAGGCATGTGTGTTTTGTTTGTCTGTTTGATTTGGAGGGTGAGAGATAAATCACACAATGTAGGACAACAGGAAAACTTAAATTAGTTGTCAACATTTATTAACTAGTGATCACAAATAAAAACCTGGCGTTTTTCTACAATAGGTTTTATTGAGCCTTGTAAAATCCAGTCTTGCTAGGTTCGTTTTCCTGTCATTGTAAGACACAGCAAAGGTGGCTGTGACTGTCTTTTTCAGGTATATTTGACCCTACACCCCGAGTCCTCTGAGCCTTGCCATTTTCACAGCCTGCTTGGCTCCCATGAGAATTTAACTTTGCCATAACCTTCACGTCCTTTGATATTAATTATCCTATCCTTTACTGTCTGAGTTGCCTCTGAAATCTGGAGGTTCGAGAGCCCACCTGCCTGGGTTCAAATTCCATCTCGGACATTAGCTCAGTGTATGGCCATGGACAAGTTGCTTACATCCCTTTGATACAGTAGTTAAAGGAGTTAATTTAGTGCTCAGATAATGAAAGCACTCAGTAACTGTTGATTAAGGTCCCAGGTTCTGACCTCAGTCGTTCTCTCTATCAAATGTAGCAATCTCGTACCTCCTAATGGGCTGATACCACCACTGGGATGATTCTCTAAAATATATCTCCATGCCTAACGTATCTGTAAAAAAATATTTTAACTTGGATTTTTTTTTTTACCTTTCTAAAATACTGATCTACAGTGTCTTCAAAAGGGATCTAACAAAACTACTGCCCTTATATCTCCGCAAACATTTCAAGCTTGCCATCACTTAAAGAACAGCAAGACCTAGAGCTCTTCTCCTTCCTTTCCTACTTGTCAGCTTATCTTCCAACATCTCCCTCCATCCTGACCTTCTGCTACACCCACATGGGATCACATGCCATCCACCTGGACTCTGTTTGCGTCAGTGTTATGTTCTGTGATAGGGGCTGTGCTTTCTTACCACCATGCCTGGTGTTCAGCACAGCACCTGCAATAAAGCCAGATGCTCAACAAATTTTTGTTGAATACGTGAGTGAAGAAAGAACTCAACTGATCTAAGGCCTTCCTGCCCATCTTCGTAGGTTCAGCTCAAATCTGCTCTTCTATTTTCTTTTCCAAGAACTCTCTAAAATTTCATTTCTAGAACGTCTTCTAAGGAAGCTCCAGGTAACTGGCTTTATTTCTCCATGCTGCCAAAGCCTGCCTCATCAGCCAAAGAAACATTTTATTCTCTCTTTCCACTTATCCTTTTCTGCAACACTCCCTCAACCTCCCTTCAGTCAGTCTTGTTGAACTATTTCCCTACTCTAATCATGCATCTGAAATCATATTTCTCTTTAAGTTGGTCCAGGGATGTTGGAACTAAATTGCATGAAAATTACTGTCTCACTTAAAGAAACAACAACAACAAAAAAAGTCCCTAAAGAAGTCAAGTGTTTGTTACTGTATTAGATCCTGAATTATAGGAGACAGGAAAATAGCGACTTTTAATTGCTCAGCAAAACTTGGTTCAGTAAAGAATTAGAAGAATTAAATGGCTCTATTTATAAAGTTAAGAAAACAAGGCCACAAATTTAACTTAAAGATAGTTTTCTTTCAAACCATTGCTTGAACAAAAGGCAAGAAATCGGCAAGCACAGATGGAAGCACCTAAGAAAAATTACTAAAATAATATATTATTGTTGTACTACTACAAATTTAAAAAAATTACCTATGAATATATTAATATATGAGGGTTTTAAATATAAAATGCAACATGTCATTAACCACAATTTTACTCATGAATACATTTATAAAAAGATAAAAAATATATAATGCATATATTTATGCATGGTTTCCCCATGAAGTAAATACAATTCTTTCTTGCATAATTATTTTTCTTACAGACACTGATTAATTTTAAATTCTGACTTCGAATAAATGTACTGTAAAACAACAATTTGGATTGTACAGATTTGGATTTTGTGATAGGTTAGGTGTAGGTATATGGGTTACAGCTTGCTTTGACTTTGCAAAGTGTTTCTTCATAGAGTTCATACAAAACGGAAGGAAGTGTCAAGCGAGAACGCTTCAAACACACAGGCAAGTGTTTTCAAGCTATTTGAGAAACATCATTTACATAAAAAGCAATGTGCCCTGTGTAAGTTACCAGTCTATGCTTATTACTCGTTGCTTTCCCCACAAGAAAAGGCTTTGTTTCCTATCAGACCCCAACATGGCTGCTTTTCCCTGATCTCACGCTGTTCACCTGCACCAGCTGCTTCCAATTACCTGCTTCCACCTGCAGGATCCAGTCTAGCTGTTTTGAGATTGGTTCCTGTTTGAAACACAACCAGGGAAGTGACCTGGGCCGAGGCAGAAGGCTGCTTCAGTTAGAAGCAAGAACCTTGCATCAATTTTGTTTCTCGTTTTTTCTCCTCTGAAATTCTTGGTTTCTCACTCCTGTAATGGTTTCTGATCCCTCATATTTTCAGTCCCCGATGTGTGCGCATACTCCCAATGCCAGTCCCAGGCTGCATTCTCTGCCCATGGCCATTCTAGAATCCCCAGCTGCTAGAAGTAATTTAGAGATGATGAACATGAGCCTAGAAAGGTTTATGGGGATTACAAAATCTCATTCTGACAAAGGCAGAATTATAGATGGGCCCTTCCTTATGTGGTTGCCATCTTATATAGTTCAACCTAATAGAATGTGGTTTTTGAGATTACCGATTTAGGACTCCTTTCTGGTCTTAGCGCTTAGCCTTGCGCTGTCATTCTGATATTTGGGATGGCAAATATCCTGACCTAGAACAGTGTTTCTCAAAGTGTGATCTACATACCACTGGCATCAGACTCATCCGAGAGTACTTGTTTAAAAATGTGGGGGGTTTGCTGTGCCCTACTGAAGACTCACTGAATCAGAACCAATAGTTATGAGGTCCATGAATCTGTACTTTCTATAAGGTACCCTAGCTATTGTCAGGCAACTTTAAGTTTGAGTCACTTTGTCTTTCAGTTCCTGTTGGACTATGACCTTCTGGGCTCTGCTACAAGTTCTTTACCAAACTGCTTACTACACCTTTGTCCCATACTTGCGCCCAAGTACCTTAGTCCTGTGATTATTACAACACGAGACAACATGGAGTTTCCCCAATTTGCTACCGAATTACTACTTGAAAGTAAAAGAATTTTATATGTAGGAAAATATTTTAGCAATTTAAACTGATTTTATACTATATATTGTTCTCAGTTTATTTGATCATTTTCAATAATTCTGCAAACCAAAAATTTTTAAAAAACTGAATGCCTCATTTATGCCTTTAAAATGCTTACAGGCTAATGAACTCTTCTATGAAAGATAGAATTAATAAAAATTATAATAAAATATGCTAAAAGTAATTTAAAAATTATGCTCGGGTAAATTGTGAGCGCAAACAATTAACAATCAAACCCGTTTGGTTTCCTATTGGATTAAACCAACCCTTTTTAACTTTACTGTAGTCATAAAAAATTCCAGGTTTCTTTGGGGGTGGGGTTAGAATTATAATTACACTTTTTAAAATAATGTGATGTTCTTAGAATGTCACATTTTATATATCTCAGAAGAAATGTCACTAGCACTATTCAAAAATGATGCACCAGGTTTATCAAAAATACAAGTATTTTAACTGTTAACTTTGACAATTAAATACTTAAGAACAAACAAAACTCATGTTCAAAGTCACCTACTATGGAATCACTGTGTAGAGTTCTGAGTCCATTTGTTTACTTTCATAATTGTTGTCAAAGTTAAAATGTATTAAACCTTTGCAAAAATAAACTCAAATGTCTCGACTCTAAATCACTTAAAAGAGAATGCATTTTATGCTTGCTTTGTAAGCCTCTGATGTCTTTTCCTTTCAAGTACACTAAATTACTGACTAGCCACGATGATCAACATAAAAGAACAAAGCAAAATATTCCTCACTTACCGAAGAAGATATATAGTATGGACTCGTTATAAGAAAGCACAATTAATTTTCATTCATGTAAACTAAACAACAACGCTACTTGTAAGAACCATTTTCACCAGGCTCCACATCTTTATTTCAAGATCTGCCCAAATAGAAAGCAGGTTCACAGAATTTCATTAGTATATTGTATTCTTTTCTCCCAACCATACTGCTCATATGCTGTAGACATTTTCATTATTCTTGCGATGTCTGAGAAATGACAAAATTAGAGAAGAGGAATCTGATAAAGATAAAGCATGGCACAAAAGCTATATGGATAATTGCCTTCACAAATCTAGCTCGGCTCTCATCTCTCCTAATTAGCCTTATTACCATACTTTAAGACAGACTAGCAGTCACTCCAGGCCCTGTTCTTTTCTGTCAGAACGAGTGCTGACAGCCAAATGGACAACATATGGAGAACTACCCTCTTTCCGGCCCTTCTTCCATGCACAAGGCCGGAGAAAGTGCCTCAAATCCACGCTCAAATAGGTGTCTCTCTATCAGGGGCAGAACAACGACCTTAAATACCTCTCTTCACTGCCTCCTTATCACGGTTTGGAGAGATTAAGTCCTACATTTTAAGTGTTTACTATGTGAGCGTTGGCCATTTTCTGAAAGAACATAAAGCGAATGAGCACACTAATATGTCAGTCAACTTTGTTTTTTTGGACCTCCTCACCTTTAAACAACTACAGCAGTTGGACACCCCACGCTGATTTGCCCCTGACATAATAGCGCTTGCTCCTAAACTTCCTTCTTAGAAACCAAATGTAAGAACTTCGTTGATCAGCATTTAAAAGTGAATTTTAATATTAATTTTAAAATGTCAAGTAATCCTTGAGTATCACATAATAGTCAAAATAGACTCATTTGCTCTAGGAAAAATGGTATGGAATACATTAAAAACAAAAATTTGGTGACAGGGTGACATTCTTTTTTCCAGAAGCCTCACCACAGTCATTCTACAGTGGTTATTTGATAAATTTACTTTTTATAAAATAAATTTTAATAAAACTTAAATGGCATGTTCAACTTATAATACTGGAGAAGGTAATTATATTTGATTATATTAGTCATAATAAAGATATCATTAATTTTCTCCATTCTCAATAAATCAAAATGTTTCAATTACTTTAAGTAATTCAGCTATTTAGTACTTCTATATATCCTTTCTCGGCCTATTTATTTACATAACCACAAGTATCTTTCTTTTTCCTGATCACCTTTCCAGGTCTCTAAAGAAGATTATTGCTAGATTTCATTTTGCTTTTGCACTGCAAAACCTATGATGCAAATCACAATGGCAACAAAGTCAGGAAAATGGATTTGCTGCATTTTGCAGTTTGGGGAAACCAGCAGATCATACAGCATGACGGAAAAATGCCCCGAAGGCCAATATTTACCAAGCATGGCACACACACTGCAGCTTTGTTAAAAATCCACAACAAATCTCTCATTGCAAACAAATCCAAAGGCTTCAGAGCTTCTGCAACTGTCTGAGAAATGTTGACTCTGACAGCAGAAAGCTGCTTTCTAACCAGTCCAGCAGCTAGAGTTCATGATTTCTTGTCTGTGTTTTTTGCTACATATTCCTTTGGTAACAATTTACTGGAGAGGAAGACCATAATATTACAGTGAGGTTTTCTTGTCTGCCTACTTAATATTTGAAGGAGATTGGTAAATACCAACTAGCTGTTTAACTTGATCATTCCAATAAAGGCATACAAAATTAATGCTGGATTCCCATCAGACTGTTGGAAGAAAAATCATGGTCAAAGCAGCATTCCCAAATAACAGGAAATACTTTGAGCTTCACACATTACACTTTAAAATGCATGCTGCCTTCACTCGAAGATGCCGCAGTAATATGCAAATACAATTTAGAGAAAACACACACACACACACACACACACACACACACACACAAATGGAAGAGAAAAAAAAAAGAATGAAGAATTTCTTGTGTGGAAAAAAAAAAAACAGAAATAGCAAGGTGATAAATTAAGACACAGGCATGTAATGACCAGAGCTACTGGGATCTGTTAAATGCAGAATTCTGAGAAGCACAATTTCAAAGTTTTCTAACAAAAATCTGATGATAAATTTGGAGCACTATTTCTGAAAACTATTTTGCACATCCACCTATAAAGCCTGGGAAACATCTGTGCTGATCGGAATTCCAAACCCAATGTGATTTGATTAGATGATCAGTATTCAGAATCCTGCTCTGTCCACAGGAGCTGCTCTGAATGGCCTAAGCCTCACTGACCATCTCAAAGGCTTTGAGCATGCTTTTCATTCTTCACGCTGTTTAACTTCCAAATGCCTGACATTCCATTTCCAAAAATTAGATAATACAATGAAGTGCCCATGATTTTGTGAGGATCCCTTAAACCAAATCACTAGCTAATGCTCTGCCTCTTTAAAAAATAACTTTTAACCCTGAACTTGAAGAAACGGTGCCCACCATTGCTCTTTTCTTCCTTTGGTGCTGTAAGTTTAGACCCTTGTGTCAGGAACTCCTCTCTCCTCCAGAGTTATGAACTCCAACTCATGTGTGTCACTAACGCATCCCTGAACACCAATTACACATGAAGAAACAAGGCAGTGAAAAATGGTTGCACACACATGTGCCCCATTCTTGCCTCCCCCTCAATAAAAACAAATTAACAGCAGAGCCTTGGGATGGTTTTTTAGTGTTCACACCTTACAAAAATTTCATAGATCCATAACACATCCCTTTGGGAATGTAGCAAGTTATATATGTTCAAAACCATATGAAAACCCACAAAACAAGATAGCCGTCAGAATTCTGGTGGCACATTCCAGAGGAAGCTTTCCCTATTACCCCAAAAGTATAAAAAAGGGGGGTGTGAGTCAACAATCGACGGCTATCAGCATCCAGCAAATTTCTCCTCTAGCCTTTGTTTTTCACATATTGAATTTACATTTTCTTTATAAGGACTATATACAAGGAAGTTAAAAATGATATTGATGCTAATTGATATATTTATATCTGCACTGTTCTATTTAGGTCATTGATGATCTTTAGGTAATCTTGGGCAGGCTGTTAATTCACAAAGTGATCCTAACTACTTCTGAATAGCATAAAATCCAATTTTGGTTACATGCACACTTACATATATTCTTGTTCACTACTACTTTCTCATTCATTCAAAATTCATTCTTTTTTAATCGGTGCAATTCTATGGACCAGACATTGTGCTAGGTGTACCACCTTATATTTTAAAATGCTATTTTAAATGATGAAAGGGGATAACAGGAGGAAAAGTGACCCATCTCAGGCACTGATACCACATGTCAAACAAGAATGGGGCTGATGAACACATGAAAGAAAACAGACAGCAAAAAACGCAACCACTTTCGCCAGTAAACACTAGATCGTTTAAGGGAAGTCCCTCCAGAGTTACTGCTTCCTGATTGATGTAATCCTAACCACAGCCTGTGGTCCAAAAATTGCCAATCAATCATGTATACATTACAGGAAAAATTGGGTTAACATGTCTTCATGCTGGTGCTTCAATGATGTTCCTGTTCAACCCTGGCTCGAGGTACCCTGTGCAGAGAACCAGCCTGCTGGTGTGTCGTTCGTTTGTTTCCACCTCACCATTTTGTTATGATGTATAGGCAACGAGCCTCATGTGGCCTTTCTAATCTGAAAATGAGCCAAGAGAAAGAACGTGCTCAGAAGTGTTGAAAGAAAGGCCCATTCTGTGCCCAGGGAACTGCATCTAATACAGGAAATGAACACAAGTTTGCTGTAAGCTGTCCAGCCTCTGAATCAGCTGTTCCCCGCTCAGAATCCCTCTCCCTCCCCCACTCCCAGCTCTAAAACCAAGAACTAAAAGGCCAATATTAAAGTTTTGAAAAATGTGTTTTCCTCTTCTTCTCCCATGTTCTCTCAAAGCTGTGTAAATCTAACTTGAATGGTAAGCGGCTTTATTTTAACAAGTGTGAGTTATCAGAGTTCGCATATCAAATTAAACCCAATGAATTCTGGACTTGTTTTAAATTTCAAGCCAGAGGCCCTAACTCCCTGCATTTCACTTGGCAGCCGGCCAGACTTAGTAATAAAGTGCTAAGCAGAAGACAGGAAATACTAGAGAAGTCGAACAATGTTATGACAATGTTTATAACTTTTACAGTCAGGCCTGGCTGAACATCTGCACAGCATCAGACTCTGGTCAGACCCGCAGAGAGGAAACCATTCCTTAGCTGGCAGCGTTTTGCTCCAGCCAGATGTTATCACTTTACTGGTATCTTTTCACCAAACAAAAAAAATATATATTATCCAGTATATATTTACATTTCTGAGAAGGAAATGGGTGAGGGGATCTCCCGTTCTGTAGAAATGGTACCAGAAATTAATTCTGCCCTATAATTGATTTATTCGGACAGATCTAAGACAGTTTACAGACAATAGCATCTTTCCCTTTGATGTGATAACATTCAAACTGCTTTTTTTTTTTTTTTTTTTAAGAGGGAAAGAGCCTTGTTTGATGCCACAGACTGAAATACAAAGGGACTTCCAAGGACCATGGCCTTGGCATGCTTGGATGAGGCTCAGATGCCTGTAAAATTAAGCAGTCACCTGACAAGTATTTATATAAATGAAATAATATTCGTGGCATTTCCTTGAACACAGATGTAACATAAGAATTTATCATTTTAGTTGAAACTGAGGAAACTAATGCCTCTTTTACCTAAATCATTTCAAGAGCCTGACATATAAAATGTCGCATCACCATTAATAACACTCTAGACAGATCAGTACAGGAATACATTTTTAATAAACTTCAGCTAACATAAAATGAAACAAAACCAAAAAAGCTCAGTGGCAGTTTGGAAAATAGTATCACCAATCATATAACTTTATATATTCTTCACCTGCAATTCCTGAACCTAAAGTTGGGTCTGGCCACGTCAGTTCAGTGTTAATTGGCAAAACACATAAACAAAATTAACCAAATAAAAATGCCCTCCACCGTTTCAGATCCGTTTCTCAATTTTGCTAATAGAAACATCTGTATTTGCGTGTGTATCCGTGTGTGTGGCCGTGTGTACATATTTCAATGAACCTGTCCTACACCTGCCTTCAGACCATTTATCAGGCATGTTAGATAAAGCTGAAAGCTGCTTCAAAATGTAATACACATTGTTGGCTTGGCATCCTGGGAAAGTCACATCAACTCGATCAACAATAACTACCACAGACTTTAAAATGAGCATGGTTTTCAAAATACGCAGAGTCATGTACCGACTGCAGATTCAAGTATAAAAAGACTGACTGCCAATATCTAAACAACCCAAACGATAAACAGGCAATTGATTTGGATGAATTTGACTAGATAATATTATGTACGACTTGCTGTTTGCACTGAGATTCATTTTACCATGATAAATTCATCTGGCCCTACCCACGTTAACACACCCAAAGCCTATGGATGAGAGAATTCTTTATTTGCAAAGGAATATACTCACATGACCATTCAACTTGAGTTAAACTGAAATAAGGTATCTAATCCAGTGGTTTCCAAACTTTTATTTATTAGTATCACCTTGGTTACTATTAAAAAATAAATGAATGCTTGGATTTTATCCCCAGATCGGGAGTTATACGATGGTATTCTGGAGTCTTTAAGACAGTGGGGTCTACTTACCTATTTTTAAACCTTCCAGCCCCACAATTTTGCAGTGTGTGTGCCGCTGAACTGAGCTCCACCACACTGCACGTCTGCTGGGCTGATCGGTGCCTGCCATGCTGACTTCAATATTTTGAATATCACCCTGGATACAACCATTCAAATTGGCTGGCCTAAGCAAATTCCAGTAAGTTTTCTAGTAATGTTTTAAATTATTCCACTTCTACTACTGTACTTCCATGTTATGATTGTCTTCTGAGTTTTTCAAGTTTTTTTGGCTTTTATGCAAAGTAAGCTCCACTGTGTATAAGTTGTTTTGACATATTTAATTCCACAAGAGAATTCTAGCCACCAGTTCTTTCATCAGCGTTCACACTACTGCCATGATAGAATGCTCTCTCTATTACTTAATATTTTTCTCAGAGCCCAAGATACCGAAGCTTGATTAATTTCAATCTGAAGTAGTCAACAGTGATATTATTATTACTATATTTTGATGGAGTGAGTTATTTGTAAATCCTGTAACACTCCTCATTAATTAACTCTACGGGTTGAAAGCTTGCTGAGTTAAATTTTATTTTCTCATTTTCATGAAATTGACAGGATTATACTGAAATAGAAGATATTTTCAAAAAAGAATTCTATATAACAGAATATAAGAACATTAAAAGTTCCTTCTTTCTAAATGAAAGCATGAAATGTAAACTATAATACAAACATTTTACCTTAAACCTCTATATACTTTAAAAACATATTCCCATTCCCCTAACTTTTCACAATAATCCATTACTAGACTGTTGGTGGAGGTAGAAGCAAGGTCTCTGTAAACTTCAGGCTTCCATATAGTGTGTGAATATTGTTTTTCTTTTTAAGAACACTTATATTATCTCGCTCAAGTTAAACACCATCATGTATTTGCTCCAAGTTCTTTGAATTTTTAAGAGGCTTGAAAATTTGTTCTTACTCTGAATGATAAAAAGGTCTGTAAGTATTTTCACATTACTTTTCTTGTACTTTAAAACATATACTATTCCTTAGAGTTGCTGTCACTGCTCAGTCCTACAAAATTGTAAGATATTAGGCATAAATATCAATGAAGACAAAGAAATGAGGCTGCAAAATCAGGTTGTAGCAATCAATGCCTGCACCTGGGCTTAATTTCACATGAGATGGGCTCCTCTGTAAGACACTTTGTCCAAGTGACCTGCAAGGTTAGTATTTAGTAACAGGCAGTTCATGTCTTTCACAGATTAAACATGTATGCCCAATAATCAAAGAGGTATTTATGAGTGCATGCTAAGTTCCAGCTTTTATACATTATTTCTGTGGTTTTCAAACTTTTTATATCAGTGAAGCCAATTTCTGAAACCTTGCATGGGTGCTCAGTCTCTATAACCAACAAGTGAAGGTGCCGGGGGGGCAGGGGAGGGTAACATCTGATGGAATTCTCAGGGCTCCATCGGGCTCATGCCATTCAGACAGTTTGGGGGATCCTGGCTGAACACCGATGCTTTATTAACAAACTTAAATAAGTGAAACTAAACTAATTTTCTAGAGTTTGAAACAGAGTTGAGAGACTAGAGCATACACCCAGTAGGCTTTAAACCTGGGTCTTTTTTATCTCCAAAGCTAGAATTCTTCTTTACTATGTCATATAGTTGGTTTCTTTTCCAAAGAGGAAAATGCTTTCATGGATAACACATTTTTTATAAGTACTTGCAATTTTTTAATTAAAAATTAAGTGGCCTGTGAAGAACCTCTGTATACATCTATTTTATTCTCGCTAACCTTGAATTAGGATTTAACTTCTCAGGATGTTCCTCCACTGCTTTAGAATTTTAGCCCCTTTCTTTCTTGATGATTTAAATCTGATACCGCTCTGTGCTGCTAAATTTTTACTCTGATCTGGAACTTGAAATTGCATTCTAAATATTTAATTAACCTATAAGATATTGTTAACTTTTAAGATGTATTTCCTACATAGTATTTTACAGGAATCATATTAATGATAGTTGGGGATTAAGAAACGGAAACAAAATATTTTAGCCAGGAAGTGAATTTAACATCTTGTCCAAACTAATCACCTTGGCAAAGGTCATTTTAAGATTTATACATTGGGAAATTGCCTGGAATATTTCTCAGTATACTTAGGTACAAGCAAATCATAGAGAAATAATCAGAAAATACATGGCTCCTCTACTGCATGGGCACATTTCCTCTTTATTTGAAACAATAAGATCTTCACTATTTTAGATCATTTGGGCTTTAATTTATTAAGAAATTGGCTAATCTCTAAAAACAAATACATAAAATTATAAAAAAATGTATTAAAAAAAGAAAAGAAAAAGAAATTGGCTAAGAGGTTGACTTGCCAAAATCTTAATCATAAAGTACAAAATCTTAATCATAAAGTACATGCAAATCTATATTTTCAATAAGTGTTCTATTTAAACCAGTGCAATCCAGCATCAAGTAGTAACGAGCAAACTTACTTGCTCATTTAACAAGTGTTTACTGAGGGTCCATAAGCTCTCCTTTAAGCTGGAGACAGAGCATGGAATAAATCAGACAAAAAATCTTGCAACCAGTCTAGTGGGGGAGAAAATGCACCATTTGTTTGCTGGGGAGGAAACAGAAACGCATAAAATGCTATTATCCTAAAAGAGCCACAGAGAGAAGGTACAATGTGCACCCCAAACAGTATTGATACAAAGAAGAGGAAGTGGTTGATTTGGACTGATTAGATACAGTACAGTAGCTTTACTTTAAAAGGCAAAGAATTTAGGTTAATTTGGAGTGATTAAAACATAGCTTGATTTAAAGGTTAAAAAAAAAAGCATAAAATTAAAATGCCACTGAGGCTGGCCCAGATTCCACATTAATGAAGATGGACACAGCAATGTTCTAGGTCGCCCGGTATCAGAGGAGCTTAGCGATGGCCAAAGCTGGAAAGACGATGGATTGGCACCCATGGGAGAAGGTGGGGGAAGAGTGCCGAATGGGTCAGTCAAAGTTGGTTTTAATTACATCAAGCAAGGAGAACATTTAAGGGTTTGGGGCTGGGAATGATGTAATCCTGTTTGTGCGTCAGGCGCATCTACTTGTAGGAAGTATGGACTACGGATTGGAGAAGTAAGAACTGCAGTCCCTTTAGGAAGTCTGTGAGGTCCTGATGACTAAGCAGCAATAAGGAGACACCAGAAAGGAGAGGTTCAATTAAAAAAAAAAAATTGGCACTACACGAGGTCACATGACTTTTAAGTTCCTTTCCGGCCCTGATGTTCAATGTCTGGATGTGAGGAAATGGAAGGAAGACAGTAAAAGATGAGGTTCCCCGGGGATATGATTTGGTAGCTAACAGAAAGGCTCGCAGGACGCGGTGCTCTTAGGCTGTTTATAGTGTTCCAAAAATAGAAGCTCTATTGAGTTGCTCAGAAAACCCAGTTTTGTAAATGAAATGGTGTTTGGGCTGTCTGAATCTACATCTCTCTTCAATGAGTATTTAGTCTAATTTAAAGGAGATGTCATCAGAGTGGTCTCCACAATGCACACACAATACGCTAATTATATTATTAATAAACATTTGAAGTGACCAGCTGAACCAAATGGGCAAAAGTCCAATCCCAGAGCCAAGTTTGCTGTTTGTCACTGAGTGCACTTAGTGGGTCTTGCCTGTAAACAGATGGGGTTGGATGCACCCTACTGAAGGCCTCTTTATTCCCAACAGGTTATGATTCTACTAAATAATGTTCCAGCACTTCAATTAAAATTTTAACAATACACTTGTAGGAAAGCAATCAGATATGACTGAGAACGTGAGTAATTATTTACTGAGTATCTACTGAGGCAGCACCTGGTATGATACCCGGCACCAGGAGAAAATAAAAAGACAGAACATCACTGTCAGATAAGTTGTTTTGAAAGAGCATAGTATTGGCTAACTGATAGACATCTATAATATTATTTTCAATTAAAATCATTTATGGAGAACTAAAAGCTATTTCCCATTAAAAAATAATAAGTCCTTTCAAAACTACATTTAAATACAATTTTAAATTACAATAAAGCTAAAACCATTAAATTAATTGCTAAGCCTGTTTTTAAAAAAATATAAAATAGTTAATGAAGGTGTGTACTTTCCCAATATGTATATTAACTTAAGGTAATTGTCCAAAAATAAAACCAAGTATTGGTGTTACCCAAAGAATATGTACAATTAACTTGTAATTTATAATAAATAGGCAAATAGTTAATAGGCTAAGATTGTTAAAAATTCTTAAGTATCCATCTATTGCCTTGTTTACAAATTTATCTTAACATTTTCATGGTTAAAAAAAACCAAAACAAAACAAAAGAACAAGGTAAGTTAAATACCAGCATATCTAAATTCTAAAAAGAAGAAGGAACTTAAAACACTCTAGGAGGAGTTGGATACATTCCATGGAAACCAAAAATAAAAGCCTTAAAAATCACTGTGAATGAAAGCATTAATTAATTTGTTAATTTTGATCATCCAAATGGATTGCAATCCATTGTAATGCTATTGGTCAAAATAAGTACTTGATATTGAGACAGAGCTTAAAAGTGAATTTTGTACACAAGCATTGGAAATTTTAAAATTTACCTTTTCTTTTTTTAACTAACTCATATTTGCTTGCAGTGTGCTGCATTTCTGAAAGTTCTGGTAGGTGATATTTCTAAGACAGCTCCCTACTTACCTAGGTTTTGAGCTACTCTTCAAACAAGATCCATACCCATGAATCACATGAGGCAGAGGGAATTGTGTGATGTTCTTACCAATAATAATGGGTTTGCAGAATGACAAAGTTAGATGATCCCCAAAGACTATTAGACTACTTGCTTAGTGAGCTTTTAAGTGGAATTGTCTGCTTGAATTTCTGAATTGGGAACAGGTGTTTAGGTGTGCAGATTTCTCATTGATTTTAATGGAGTTACACTATGAAACCCCTGTATACAACTCCGTTTCCCATATGTAGAATGTAATCAAATTCAGACCACTGAAGCTATCCACATGTCTCTAAAGTTAGGATTCTGTCAGCATATTGAGTTATAAATGGATATCCCTGTCATTTCTGCAGACCAGTTGAATAACTGAAAATTGTCCAAAAAGGTGGCCAATAATATATACAGTGATCCCTCACTTATTATGGGTATTACGTTCCAGACACCCCCCCCCCCCGCCCCTCCCCCGCAATAGGTGAAAATAAGCGAAGTAGGAACCTTACATTTATTTTAGTATTCATATATATTTTAAGGCTTTATAAACCTTTCCCACATACTTATAAACTGTTCCCAGTCCCTTATTAACCTTTTCCACACTTTTATAAACACTATTTATGTTCTTAAACATATTCTATACTCTTAAACCTACGTAACTTTAACAACATACGTATACAGTACCACAAAATCCCACAGTATGGCAAAAAATCCGTGATAATTAAATATAATATTTAAAAAAATCCCACGATACAGTGAGGTCGTGATAAGTGAACCGTGATATAGATGGACTACTGTATACTTTTTTACACGATACATAAGTAATATAAAATTAAATATGTAATACTTATGTGATTAATAGGTGTTTCAATAACACACCTGTGAGATGTTGTCAAGGACAGCATTAGCTACCTATTAATAATTAGACTTTTAAAAATCATCAGAAAGATATTGAGTGGGGGGTTGACCTCTTTTTCTTCTGCTTATTGATATATCGTCAGTGCCTACAACATAGTAGGTGTTAAATAAATATTTGAAAAATGAATAACTCATTTTAAATACATTTACCTGATCAGTTAAATTTATGATTCGATTGCAGCTTAAAATAATTTACCTCTTCTGAAATAGTACTATTTTAGTTCATCCAGTAGGTAAAATCACACTCCCCACACACAAATACCACAACAAATTTAAAACATAATTATCTTATTGAAAGTCCAGTGAGATGCCCATCATTTGATTAAGGTTGATATTTGAATCTTCCAGTTTCTTTGGAGTTAAAAGCAAAAATCAATTGTTTTTTCTATACATACCTAGGGTTTATAAAACCTCTACATCACAGACACTTATTTTTCTCTTTATTTTACTTTCATATAATAAGTGCATTAGACATTATGTTTAATAGAGCAAGAACATTATTTTAGAGAACTTTACTTCTACATAGCAGAGGTGCCGAGTTGATGCTGGAATCACAAAAGGAGCCACCCACCTGATCTAGAAACTTCACAGTTTTTTTCGTGAGAGTTAAGCCTCATTACCAAGTTAACATTTACTACCAACACCACGATATTCATTCTGTGCAAGCCTCAAAACTGCTTTTGTTCAGAGGAAGGTTTAAGACGCAGTTTGGACAACTAACCTTGCCAACCCCCTTTTGAACCCTTTGTACCACGCTTTCCTTCCAACACCAACCAACCACTTACTGATCACCTATTATACAGGATGGGGCAAAAGTAGGTTTACAGTTGTTTGTATGGAAAATAATACAATAATTAATGAATAGCCCTGGCTGGTTTAGCTCAGTGGATTGAGCGTCAGCCTGCGAGCTAAGTGTCGCTGGTTCGATCTTCCAGTCAGGGTACATCAGAGAAGGAAAACTCTGACTCCAAAAAACCTCCGCTGCCTTGCGGCATACCTCTTCAGGGGAAAGGCTAAGGGAGTAAACCCCGACAGAAAATCCGGAGCCGGAGTCCCTAAGGCGGTTTGACGTTGTAGTCAACACCAGCAACTCCTGCGGCGCACCTGAACCCAAGCTGTATCGACTCCGTCTTTCCCTTGGGCCCTTCAGCTGCGAAGAGAGGGGGGGTCTGCTGCATGGGCAACAGCAGACCCTCCATATTACCCTGCCCAGGCTCTGTAGCTTCAGCGTCATCACAAGATGTCGATTCAACACGGGAGGAGACAGATACCATGTCACTCCCGAGTCGGACTGCACAGCCATTCTCGGCGGTGCAGATAGACTCTTAAGAAGCTACACCATCGTCTCTCGAGACGGACGGCTGCCGACGACGAAGACGACGACGACGAATTAATGAATAATAACACAAGAACATACTCTGTTTTGCTTACTCACAACTGCCAACCTACTTTTGCCCAACCCTGTAGTCTAAGCCCTGGGCATACACATATAAGAGACAGTGCCTGACATAAATTAATGTATCTTGTAGTTGAAGCCAAGTACAGGTAGCCCCTGTATAACACGGTTGTTAGGTTCCTAACAAATGCCGTGTTACACGAATCCATGTTATATAAAACAAAGAACTAGTACAAAAAGGGGGTTGGGTTCCAAAGATTTAAAAAACATACTATTATATTTTATAATTAAGAGAAATATCTTTATTAAAGCAATTTTCATCAAAAGTATTACATATTAATATAAATTAAGTACTGTTTCCTTCATCATCACTACTAAGCTCCATTAACCAAATGCATTTTCTTTTTGACAAGATATCCTCATCCTCTGAACTTTCTTCAGCTTTATCTTGGTTCCTATGCTCTACTTTTTGTAAAAAATCTGTTACTTTCAATTGCTTGCTTTTAGCTGAGAGATCTTTATAAATTGCGTTATACGGTGCTAAGCACTTTTGAAGTTCTCCCTTAAACTCTGTGCTCCTTTCAGTGCAAGGATCTGCATTTAAGAAATATGACTCTGTTTGGCTGAGTCTAGGCTTTTCTTTACACTTCTTAGAGTAAACTGTTTAATTTCTTTGTTTTCATCAGTGCTATCGGCCCCTAAGTTATCTTGGCACATTCCAGATGTCATTTCCACCCGAAGTGCTTCCTCAGTTTCTTCTTCTACCAGCAATTCTTGGATATCTTCTACAGTCATATCGTGTTAGAGCGAAACCGTGTTATAGAAGTACTGTGTTATACACGGTGGGGGGGCGTCCCCAAATCTCTAACCGTGTTAGAGTGAAACCGTATTACAGAAGTACCGTGTTATACAGGAGATACCTGTAATATAATTCATCATTAAAATATGGCCAATTAGGGAGAGCTATAGAAATATTTACAACACCTTACAACAGCATAGAGTTTAATAGTTTTGCTTGAGAGCTTTAAGGAAGCTTTCATAGTTTCAAAGACACCTGAGTGATAAGGTTGAACAATTAGTCCTAGAAGATTTCTCTCTGATTGTTATAAAATAGAACACAACGAAAAAATCTAGGAATTACAGTTAGTAACAGATCATATAAGTAATACTTATTAAGAACTCCTAGGTACCAAGTACTGTGCTAAATACTTTTTATGTATTGAGGACAGACAGATGACAGAAGTAGACAGACAGGTAGAGAGAGAGATATAGACTGTCAATTACATCTTTTGTTAAGGCAATTAATAATTTGTATTACAATTCTTTGTTTACCCAGATGCCTTGACTCTAATGGCCATGAATCCCTGTGGACACATTTGTCTACGTGTCCCCAGCAACACTTAAGTTTCCATCCCCATGGCAGGCATTCCATACAGGTTACTGGAACTAATTAATACTGCACCAACTACTATCTCTGTGGTATGTCTCAAGTCAATATTTCTATGACTCAAATGTTTTCAATCTAGTTTGTTTATGAAGGTCTTTTGAGTTAGAAAGGTGATACGATTTTCTCTCTCAGTTCCATATTGAATAACTTCTTTTTATAAACCTCAGTTATAAGAGTAAAAATAAAATTTAACTTTATCTACGATTTCAGCATAGAATTAAAAGCTTCCTGAACATCCTTTGTTCTTGAACCCATTAGTTTTAGAGTCACAAAATGTGTATTAATTACCTATAGGTCCACATCTATTTTAGGTCCCTGAAAATTTTTCTTTAATGAGGCATTCTTTTGAGCACACAAATATAAAAATAACATAAAGGAAGCACAATCCAGCAAATTCTAGCCTTAAAAGCAAACAAATAACTCAAGCACAAACAAATCAAACCAATAACCAATGGAATGAAAGCCTTTTATTTACCTGTTTCCAATATTTTCCTCTTTTCATTTTCCCCAAGAGGTAACTGCTATTCTACATTTCATGTGTATCTTCCCTACACCCAAAGAGCAAAACAAACAGCCAAAAGTGAATGAAATTCATACTGAGGGCATTCTGAAGAACTACAATGTCACTCTCAAAGTCTCAACAATGTCCACAACTGACCCCCTAGGGGCAAACAGTCACCAAACAACCCCAGTGTCCACAGAGCATGGCCAAGAGACCTTTGCAAACAATCTAGGAGCTGCTGGTGCAGAAAAGTCATTGTGACCAGTAATTACCCCTTTATATGATATGATGGCTTAAAGTATAATAACAGACTGGGAATTTATAGTGTAGCGAGGGGCAGTATAATGCAATGGGCAAAAACTGTGGGTTGGTGCTATTGTCATTATATTGTGACCTTAGACAAACTACTTCACCTCCCCCATGCAATAATCATCTCACCTATAAAATAAGAGATTACAATGGCACCTACCTCATAGAGCTGCTCAGATTAAGTGAATGAATGCATGTAAGATGCTTAGAAGAGTATCTGGCACAGAGTTGGTGGCACAATTAATGTTAATTTGTATTAAGTTCTAGGTTCACAAACAAAATTTTAGAAAAGGAAGTTATTTGCATCATCTCCAGAAATCTATCAGTGGCATGTACCTTGGAAAAGAAAGCACACTTTGGAGGGGTCTTCTAATTGCTAGAACCCATATTTTGTAGAACCCACATGGTGTTGATAGTGAGAAACAAAAGCCAGGCAATCTAGCTCCTAGTCTTCGTTCATTCATTCAGTGTCCTTCCTGGGCAACGGTCAGTATCATGGGCACTAGGGACACAGCATGATGAAGCCAGAAAAAACACTGCCCAAAAGTCATACATTAAACTCACAACTGCACCAAAACTTGATCCTTAAATGTAGGATCCTTCATTTGCCACTGCAAAATGGTGAACTGCTTTGAACCTCTACTTTCTCATCTATCAAATAAGGGCATAACACCTGCTCCCTTCTTCATGTTGCTGTGAGATTTCTATAAACCAGCTTTGTGAAAGCGAAACACCACCTGATGAAAAGTGCTTATGATGCTGGCACTTTGGCATGCCTGCTGAGATAGGGTCACGCAGAACCATTCACGAGTCTGTCCTGGCAGGGAATGAATCATGGGAGCCCCATGTCACAAACCTACGCAGCAACCACAATTTCCCTCACGTGGACTGAAGATAAGCTCCTAAGAACAATGGCTGGATATAAAATTAAATTTGGTAGAACCAGTTTGAAAACCGAGTAAAAGAAATGTTCTTTTCTGAGAAATGTAACTATTTTATCTTCAGAGGAAGAGTGAAGTGAAAAGTAATGTCTTTTCCCACCCTCCTCATAAATTCTGGCTGTCTAAATTCCTAGACACAACAATGACAGAATTCACGTAAATACTCCTAACCTTAGAGGTCAGGTTTTGGGACCTCATGGAGTGAGGCAGGGAGCCTGGCCAGCTGGTGACCACACTCAGTGTATGAAATCAAATATCCATCCCCCAGGCTGGCCAACGTGGAAAGCCTCATTAGGAGAACTAACCGTTTTGCTAAAAGAGCGGGTTATTTCAAGTCGTTAATCAATTTAAGGCTATCAATTATTCAAAACCATTTACTTTTAAAACAATTTAAAATTTTAAAACACCTTAATAAAACATTGTAAAAAAAAAATATCCCCCAACTCGAACATTAAACTTCAGTTTTCCCTATTTCAGAAGTAGAGTTCCTTAAGTAGATATGTAGTATTAACGATAGCTTACAAAGTGCATGTTTCAGACTTTGTTCCAAAGCTAATATTTTAATAAAATATATAATATAATAAATATAACAATGAAATAAATTATATCCATCTTTCTATAAATTAGTTTATAGCTTGATTTTAAGTACCTCTCAGCCCAATTTGGCATCTTAAATACTGAAATTGCTTGCACATGCTCAATACTTTGCCTCTTTGCTTTTACGGAGTTAGTGCCTGACAGCTGTTTATTATGAAAAGCAAAATAACCAAATAGATGTCCTGATATATTTTTTGTACTTCAGAGTCAGCTAAGTCATTAATTTTCAATTAAAAAAACAGTAAAAGCCTAATAATAGAGCATGGAATCTCCTACCTTTAAATTAACTCCTCCCCTTTTTTTGCATGACATCACCAGATTATATTATCCAAATGCTTTGTCCACCTTGGCAATTGATTTAACTATACAGTAGTGATATTATTTCCTGGCTTTGGCTCTGTACAAAACGTTAGGATACCAGGTCAAGTGTTCTGTAACCTGCTTATCATTGGTTATTTATGAGTAGAGTTTAGTAGAAAAATTCAAAACTTCCAATGATGCTTTCATATCAGAGCTGCAACATAATTGCACACAAACTATTAGGAAGCCATTTGAACTCTGATAGAGTAGTTCATTATTTGTGCTTGTCTGATAAGAGCACAATATTCTCAGTGATATTTTATATGATATAAAAGGTTAAGTTTGAGAAATTAGCATTACAAATGTCACATTTACTTCCAGCAGGAAATGTGCAACAATATGTGACAATACTGAATAAAATGTTGAAACATGTTTTCCTTTTGTTTTACTTCACTCATTTTTGTAATACAACACTGGTTACTGGAAAATGCCTTACAGCTTTATTCAAAACACATGTTCAAAGATTTGAATGAAAAAACTTTGACTCTCTTTGGAACATCTAACCGATATATCATTTGTGTGTTTTAAATTTTTCCTTACTGTCAGGAACACTTTTATGTCTTTAAGATTTATTTAAACTAGTTTATTATATAATGAAGCTTGTCAGATCATAAGAACAAAGTCAAACAAGATGTGCTATATCAAAGTATAACATTTAACATATAGATTTAAGTATACATATCAAGTGCAATGCAATCAAGCAAAGTTTAATCTGAAAATGCAAATGTTTCAGATTATTAAAGCCACATCTGTCCTTTGAAGCACAATTTAGACTGTTTATCAAAAAGCTATGTGTAATTATTCTCCCCCACCCTAGACTTTGTAACAACAGATTGCTTTTCTTAAGAACTTTTCAATCTCACTTTAGAGTTGGGGTTTTAAAGACTAAACCACCAAAGAATATAAGATCACAAATGGAAAATTAAAAATCTTTACAATGTGTCCTATTATAATTATTATGTCTTGTTGGTAAATCAGGATAATATTTCAAAAGGTATTTCTCCAGGGTTTAAGAAAAATTCTAAATGCTTTTGGGAATTAATTCAACATAGTCCCAGCATCAAAAACGTGTGCTTAAATACGTTATTAAATTTTTTCACTATAAAGTTTATAATACATTTGGCTTTCTCTGCCTTGACCAACAGAAACTATCAAAAGCAGGAGTTTATTTAGCTGGTGAAAGTGATTCTGAAGCACAAAGAAACTAGGGCAGAGTTTTGAGTTCTAAGTCCTTGAAGTTCTCAAATCTTCAATTTATACTAAAAATAAAGGGTCTCTGTTGTGTTCCCTTATATACATCCATTGACCTAATATATATGCTTTATATATTATATATAAAACTTAAGTTTATATCTACACATATAAAATACATATACAATTTATATTTACTTTATACATACACAAGTATATATAAAATGTGTATATTTATATACTCATGAAAAATATGTACACATAAAATAGAAAAAATACATAAACCATCCTCAGTAATATTATGAAGTTTGAACATCTGGGAATAAAATGAGTTGTTGCAACATTACTCTAGAGCAGACCTAATTTCTGTGCAAAGGTGCGATCTTTTATTGCACATATAAGAACTGAATATGATATAGAAGCTGTGGGCTCTCGTTTACAAAATCTGCTTAAACAGGGCTCATTCATTTTATCTTAGATTATAAACGCTTTCATGTATTATAGTCACGAAAAGCAATGATTTATAAAATTACCGTAATTGGCACCTCAGATACCTATTATAGTGAAGTCTAGAAATTAAATATGTATCTTAAAAGTGAAAAAATAATCGAGATGTTTACTACAATCAGGGGTGGAGATTCACTGCTTGTGACTTGAGGTCACAACATTGGCTCTAAAAATGCAGGTCATTACAATCATAAGCTACCGCTTATGCATTCAACCCAGAACTCTCAAACTACTAAAACTATAAGCTCTCTGTACATTAACTCCTTGATATTTTAGGTTTAATTTATAAATTATAATCTGGGTTCCATAATCAACCGGGGACAGAGGGGAAAGTGGTGACTAAATGACTTCTATTTGATTTCTTAAATTTTTAAAAACCGGATTTACTCATACCTGTGTGTCTCCAGAGGCAAAGCAAACAGAAACAGTAGACAATAGTGCTGATTTTATTCTATGTTTTAAAGCAAATGGTGTCTGTAGTCTGATTGAAAGGTTAAAGGGCAAACATAATTTTGTAGTATGGCAAATTGTCATGATATATTTGGAAAAGAGAACTGTTGACAAAGGTAATACAGGTGAGTGCTTTATTTCCTTTCCCTACTTGTTTCGAGTTTGAAATTTTTCTGAAACCTTAATGTAAACTCTTCAAAGTCAGGAAGGGTTTGAATGAAACACAAACAAGTTTCAACATGAGAAACAATTAGTATTCCAAAGAGTTTATGTCCTAGGAAACATTGACATCACAGAACCTTTTAGCCAGAGTGGCTATGGATCTAGCAGGGCTACAGAGAGACAGGTCAGGGACAGAAGGAAGTGAGGGGACAGGGAGGAGGGGGGACCCGGGCGGCAGTAACGGGCCTTTCAGGAGAGGGGCTGCTCTTTTCCTTTCCCTCCCACTTCACAAATACCTGGAGGCATTTCTGCAGTGGCACATCTTTACAAATTATAAAATTAAAGTAATAAAGTTGGATTCCTCAACATTCACAATATTTTGACAGATTTCTTCCAACTTGAATCCTTTTTGTAATGGCACTATGATTTGCATTATGTTACACTGCTTCGTATTACCACAAAAAAAGTCCGTCTCTAAGAGAATTGCTCTGAAATGATGCACTCCTTTTAACAGACCGCCCCTCAAAATGGAATAAAAATAATTTTCTCATTGTGGCCTTACACTGTAATGGTTAGGAAGGTCTCATTGTAGATCCGTACTGGAAGCCAGTTTTGAATTTTCTTCAGGACATTTTAAATGATATTCCCATAACAGGTTTATTTCTCCCAAACATCATTTACATAAAGGAAATGACCAGAACTGATTTATTTAAAATTTGGATAAGTTACGAAAACAAAAAATCACATTCAATGTTACTTGATTCCCTCTCCGTCTTTAAAAAACAGCGGTTCTGGAGTGCGGCGGGCCAGCTGGCAAGCACAGTCTTTAGAGCGCACCCTGTCCTGTGACAAAAACTGCTCCAGAAAAGCTGTCTTGTTAGGAAGTCAGTGTCACAGAGGTTGAATGGAGGAACCTCTGGAAAGAAAGGAATTTGGCATTTGTTTTTTTTTTAAAAAAGAAAAAACGCAGTATTCCTAATTTGCCTTTTATACACACATAAAGCCCACTTATTCTGAATTTTTGTTTTGATCTGATATATGTGTATCCGAGAGCCAAGATAGAGGGTAAGCGATACTTAAAAAAACGGGGGGGGGGGGTAAGTTAGGAGAAGTATAGTGTTGAAATGATGTTAATTGACACGAAAGGGGTAGAACACAATGTGGTAGCTAGCAAGCGTCACGGTCACTCAGGGAAATCAGACCAGCTTCACCAGGACAAGAAACCAGACCTGAACATACAATTTCTTATCACTACTTTTTACCTCACTCTGGAAATAACTCCACGCGTTTAGCGCATCTAAACCTTTCTGCTGCCTAAGGAAGAGGCGTCACCGTTCCCTCCCCACCCCCCCAGGCTGATCATAATGGCAGTTCTTCCTCGGGTGGAAGAAAAATCGCCGTAACCTTGGTGCAGCAGAGGTGTGATCCAAGCATAGTTGTGCCATGCGACATAAACAAGAATGAACGAGCCATCCTCCTTTGTGGCTGACAATTTCTAGAGCTTTACTGCCTAAAGAAGATTCCCAATGAAGATTCAGGACTACTGCTTGTTTTAAAACACTTCGCTGATGAGAAGTGACACACTAGAGCACTGTTTTTGTTTCTGGGTTTTAATTTCCAAAATACTAATGCCACAGTAATTTATGTAACTGTAACTCAAGATCCATATATATATATATATTTTTTTTCTTTCCTTCAGTTCATGTTTCTAAATAATCAACTTACAATTATCTTCAAAGGATCAGATACCCTGCAGTTTATTTCTGACAGATCATCCGTTTTATTGTTTCTGACATTGTTACTGATTCTGCTTAATTAAACATTTATTTACATAAATGGGATATTTGCTTAATGTAATCCAGGGTTTTAGGAGGAAGAAATGCTTTAGGAACGAAAATAATTCCCCATTGCACATATAAACAATCAACAGTGCTTCTGCATGAATGTTGACTCCCAGAATAAAGTGGAAGTAGCGATAAAATTGATTAAAAGGGGAGGGTGGAAAAAGTAGGCAGTGTTTCCAGCCTTTCATGAGCCACAGATTAACTGTGTGGTTACTGTGTCTGAGTTACGAAGAATTTTCATATTAGAGATACTCTCCAATGAACAATAAAAGCCCTTGCCAAAGCTATATAGAAATGATTTGGGAAGGAGTTTCAGACTTCTCAGCAGCACTAAAACCCTGAAGAGTGGGACACAGTGGCCACCTTGCCAGGCCCTCGTTTTGAAAACCAGAAATAAAGTGCATGCATACTAAAAATGTTTCCCCAAAGCATACATGAACACAGGGAGCAATTGTAACTTATAGAACTCATGATACATGCTGAAAAAGGGATATACATAGTTTATTACTGGTTTGTTTAAAAGTTATCACAGTTTAGCACGCGCGCACACACACACACACACACACACACAGTGACACTGAACGAAAGAAAACTCCTAATGGACAAGATGAAACAGTGCAGTGTGGCCCAAGATTCTTATTCACGTTGCATAACAGGCTCCTTGATCTGCAATATGCTTGGCAGCAATAGCAAGAACAGATATTGTGCAAGTTACAATTTAACTAGAATGTCATTAACTGGTGCGAAGAAGACAGTGCCTGGTGTTGTCTTCAGTAAATTGGCTATTTGAGAAAAAAAGTTTCCAGCTATGCCCATAATGTCCAAATGAATATACCCACAATCACATTATCGCCTCTTTTCCAATGAACATCAGTAGGTTATACTCTTGTTCTTTTTTTAAAAAAGAAACCACTATACCACATCAATGCTACCCACTGGCTACAGCCTTAGTCCAGTTCCTTTGAAAGCTTCTGGAAATAGAAATCTCTCATTTTCATAAAAGGCTATTACTGAAACCAGATAGAGTATTTCCATGTCCAGCCTTGTATATGCTTCGGTCCTTGATAGCTTAACTCTCTTGATGATTAGGCAACGAAGACAGGATTTTAAAGGACAATGTCTCTACACTTTGCTTCCCTAGCTACAAGGAATACTGACTTCAAGAACTTTCTAAGGACTTATTTATTTATTTTCCTTTTTCTTTTTCTAGCAACAACATTAGGATTTTTACTCATAGAGTGGAGTGTTCTACAGATTAGCACTCTTAAATCACACTTGACTTAAATTCAATGTCCTTTCCAGTGTTTGACTAAGATGTTGAAATGAGAAATAATATACAACAATTAAAATAATTCTATGCAAGATCTGATCGATACTCAAATTTGAAGATATGGAAGTCTATTTACTTATTCCTGTGTTGTATTTATTTAAACATTTTAATGCCTGCTTTTACATGTTAAGAATGTAATTACACATGTTGGCATATAATTCCATAAAAAGGTTGTCTAAGGATAGTCTTATCTATGAATGTTAGGTATATAATATGGACAGAATAACAAGCATTTGTGTGTTATTATAACCAGACGTTAGTTTGGTTTTATAAAAATTATTGCCTTTGTTTTGTCTGGTGAATGTAGTTTTACTAAAGGTCAGTCATTTAAGCCATGTTCACATTAATCCTGAAATGAAAAAAATCTTTCCATTAAATGTAATGATAACATTACATATCATTTAAGAAAGGCACTGTAAACAAAAGCAACCAAATCGGTAATAGGGAACTGCCAGATTAAAGTTAATAACTAACATATCCATGGCTCAGATTCCCCATCTCGAAGATGTACAAATGAATTAGATTTTCTTACTCTGCATTTTGGGAAAGTCCCTTTCATTTATATTTTGGATTTCACAGATATTATGCCTTCCATTTAGGAAAGTAGCCTTTTGCCAGTTTCTAACTTTTCAGTTTATTTCTGGGCATAGAGTTTTCACTTTAAGTGTGGGCCGTTATCTCCATAACATAAATCTTTGCTCTTGTGATTAATGCAAAAATCTCACAAAGATGTGGCATGTGGCTGATTTGTGCCGTGGTCAGAAAGCACCAGTGCTTTTTTTTTTTGTAGAGCACTATGCAACTTCATTGAGAATCAGGTCAATCAAATTTCAACCCATATCTACTTCATCCTCAGTTTTGGAGGGCACACACTATCCATCATTTCCCTCTGAGTTCCTGCGGATCTTTCCTTCCATGTGTCTTCAGATATTTAGAACAGAGACGAAGAAAAAGCAGAGCATCCTTGATTAAAGCATTCAAGATAATACCTGACCTTTCACTTTGCCCTGACCAAATGGTTTGTGCTTTTTTCAATCACTGCCATCTATCTTTCTTAATTAGCATCTCCCCAATAAAACAGCTCACTTAGGAAGTATATTAATTATTGTTTTACGACTTTGGCTCCTATTATTCTATCTGTATAGCAACAACTATAAAAAGCGTGGCATTTCCAGCACAAAGGGGCAGTATGTGTTATGTGTGATTCATGTGAGTTGCATTAATATTTAGAGGAGATGTCTGGAATAAGCAGTGCATTCTGACTTCATACCCTGAGGAGAGCTGCTTCCATTTTCAACACTAGAACTAAGTCTTTCTCGGAGAGACAAGGAAGCAAAAGTTTTTGCTATGGGAATTTCAAAATCATTCACATTACGAGTGGTGAATCTGAGCAATAAAAGGAAATGGCAGGTTTAGATGAAATATTCTGTTCTATAAATTTTAGAACCATGGCGTAAAAGGGGTCAGTTTTGTGACATCTGTGCATAAAGCAGAAAATTGAGAATATTACAGGGTTAGCTTCTAAATAAATAATTTAAAATTATTTTCATGATTTGGTCATGTGGATTAATATTTACTGAAAATTGTTCACTATAGACTGCCAAGGGTTTACTATTACAAGGTCTTATTAAAATAACTCATAAAAATTGTGGTAGCCTTGGGGAAATAAATATAACCTCCCTTCAAGAAAAGGAAAAAAAATCTATTGACAAATTTTAAGTTACTAAACCTTCTCAGCAGTAATTCACAAAAGGTATGAAAGACAAAAATCTTTGGAGAATCTACAGTTCATTTCCCTCACTGTGCAGTCATATGACAGAAAGGATCTCAGAAGGTCTGTTTCTTGACTTTGTTTAGGACCATAAGTAAGTCTACTGAACCGTGACAACATGCTCTGGTGTGGATGGATGGGAGAGAAAGATGAAGGGAGGGATTTCTAGAGCAGGAAAATTCATGGCACTCTGCAAAGGCTCTTGCTAGCGACTGATAACAAGTATAGAACTGGCTTGTGTACTCTCATACTGCATTTTCAATTCTTTGGTTTCATTTTCTGGGAGAAGAGAGAACCGTTCCTTACTGTCCTCTCAGAGCTGTGAAAAGTATCTTGAATTAGAAGTGGCTCATTAGTGAGCAGAAGTGAGTAATAATATAACACACAATGGCACTGCAAACGAATCAGCATGCAAATTTCACTTATCAAAATATTAAGAGGTATAAAGTATTTCTGTAATTTACAGATGGAAAGTTAAGGCAATTTTTCAATTGCAAATAAAGAATATTTAAAGAAGTAAAAAAAAAAAAAAAAAGAAAGAAAGAAAAAGGGAGTATTTTAAAAGCCTGCATGTAGATTTACTACTCCACTTAAAAGACTAGAGATAAAAAAATTCTGCATTCTGAGGTTATAAAAGTAGCAGCCACCATGGTGCAGGCTTCTTTGGTCACTAAGAGATGACATTTAAAAAAAAAAGAAGATATGGCTTTGCAGATTCTAAAGGAAATTAAAATTAAGTGTAGAATGAACTTGCTTTCTTCCTGAACTAAAATATAGAGAGGTAAAGACAGTAATATTTTACTACAAAACTTTTAAAACTCTAAGTGCATAAAGCAGAGGATTAAGTGAAAAATCAGGTTCATAAAAAAATGCATTAATGGTATTTAAGACTGCCATAACAAAAGCATTTTATGAACTTTTTTTGTCATAAAACAAATTTAGTTATGCACTGGTTATAAAGTTAGCATGCATTTGAATAACTTCTAGGGATGATGGCAAATAATTTTTGTTTCTGTTCATTTTAAAGAAAATGCACACACGCACACATTTTCTCACTACCTTCATTTTCCTTCCCTGAGAAACCCTGAATCACTATCCCTGTGCAATTAGTTGGTACCAATTTGAAATTCTTCTTGGAAACTATCATAGCTGCATAAGCACCTTTAATATACTGCAAACAAAACAAAGTCTGATAAGGTCCAGAACATGGCGATACAGTGAAGATGTAATTAAAAACAAACAAACAAATATTATTCCAAGATTATGTTGTTTCCAGTTTAAATATTTAGCAACAGGTATACACTTTAGCAGTGCTACATCAATCATTTAATACCAAGAATGTCCCTTATAAATAAAGCACGTTGTTGATACTACATTCAATGCTCTGGGCTGTCAATCACTATTCAAAAGTAGTCACCTGTCTCACGCCTATGCGGAAGGGGTTTTACATAATCCCCCTTTTCCACATTTACCATCTGTGATTCACCCTAGCTCATAGTTCAGTAAAGTTGAAGCATAGAGTTTTTAAAAAATGCAAAAGAAGAAAAAATAAAATGACACAAAGGTGTATCGCTTTAATTACAAAATATGCTTTACTACAAAATGATGTTCAGAAAAAAATTTTTTTATTTGTTTAAGCCCAAGGAAATATGCATCAACTGTTGAACCCCATTCATATAGCAACTACAAAACAATTGATGGCAACACTGAACTCAAATTGGGACTAGTAATTAGCACAATAAAATTTCAGAGAAGAAATTATTTCCCTGGGAAGCATGGCAGGCTCCCAATACTAACTTTGGCCAACTAATCAACCTGCTATTCAACAGATAGCCTGTGGTTCCTCTTTTGCTTCAGAGCATCTATTTTTGAAGAAAACCATATTGTAACAAACAAGTAATTCTAATGAAAAATGAAAGGAAGAGCTAGGCATAAATTTCATTTCTGCCTAACCAGCAAGCAGCAGCTCTGGGTTAATACAGACTTTGCAATTCTAGGTCTTCAATATTTGCACAAAATTATGAACTTTCACAAATGCCTGTGCATCAAAAGTACAAACACGATCAAGCAAAAGAGAGAACTGTGAAAATACTGGAGCCACAGCTGATACAACGATGCCCTTGATTTCCATCCAAAGTTTTAACAAGGAAAAAAAGAACATTACCTTCTATTTCTGAAAATGCCCTCAATATGAAGTGCAAAAACCACTTACCACACTTGTATGCTTACTTTCCTCTAGCTAATATGGCAAATAAAATAATTCTTTCACATCTGCATTTTTCAACATCACAGCAATAATTATAGCCGTTATCAAAAATCACATCTTAAAATAACCTGAAAGTTTATAGTTTCTTTTATAGAAACACAGTAATAAGTTGAGGTTAGTTAGAACAGTTTCCCTAGCACCCATATCCTAAGTTTAAAAACTGAAAAATCACTTGAATGAATTGTGTGAGAAATGCAACCCAGAAATACCAGGGTGCTATTTATCCCCTCAAGATATGAAAATAGTGCCCTGACTTGTGAGGCTCAGTGGATTGAGTGCCAGCCTGTGAATCAAAGGGTTGCTGGTTTGATTCCCAGTCAGGGCTCATGCCTGGGTGTGGGCCAGGTCCCCAGTTGGGGGTGCATGAGAGGCAACCATAGATTGATGTTTCTCTCCCTGTCTTTTTCCCTTACTTCCCCTCACTCTAAAAATAATAAATAACATCTTTAAAGAAAAAAGATATGAAATTAGGAAACATAGTGATTAAAGTGTAAGAAAGCATAACACTTGAAAGATTATTATATTTATAATGAGCAAATGTTATAGAAAGTGACAAGAGCACTAAGAAATATATTTTCTGAGCATAAAATAATGAGAGATGTGCCAGTGGGTACTAATATTCTATCATAATGTTCAAACAGCATATGCATCATGTGCTCCAGACTAGCAGAGCTCCCCTACATCGCTTGTGGGGCCCACAAGAGTCTGGAACTGCTCCTGTAGCTTCAGCTTCTACGGAAAGGTTTTGTAAGTCTTTCTCAGCTAGTATCTCCAGACTCGGACACAGCTGATCAGAAACTAACAGAAGACAATTGGGAGCTCAGTCAGCCATCGAGATGAATTTCCAGCCTCCAATATGATTCAATGTTATAGACAGTGGTACTCCTCCTGTTGAGATCTACAATTTTAGAACCCAAGTCACATCTTTTGAGTGTAAACTAACCACTGTCAGCTCCTTAAGAGTAGATAGCAGTAAGTTCCACTAGAACTTGGCCTCTTGTTTTTATCTCTGTATCACATAGCAAATACTCAAAAGATCTTACTACAAGGGTTGCTTTCATAATCTACATTTTTTTTCTCATTGAACATCATTTCATGTCTATAAACAAAGAACAGTCTACAGTACTTTTTTTTTTCATGTGTGCATAGTTATCCGTGCTATGGTATAAATGGTGTATTTAGCGAAGTCCATGCTACCCCAGGTTCCAATCGTTTTCAACCTTCCTCCTTTTCTCCTTCCTTCCTCTAAATCAAACAATATGTGATGAGCATCCACATGTTATTTGTTTTGACTAAATTACTAGAACTGAATTTGCTAGATTTCTAGCAAGGTGTGCTGATTTAAAATGCTGCTATATGTTGTCAAATGGACCTCCAAAAATATACCAAGTTATATAATCAAAGTACGCATTAGTGCACACCAATGCAATGCAATAGCAAAATACAGGACAGATATACATATAATTCAGGTGAGAAAACACTAAGTGAGTTAAAGATTCCTTTGCATTAGAAAGCGTTCATAGAGAAAATAGTGCCTGGCCTGGAGCTGGCTTCTATGAGCAATATGCAGTGACCCATACAGTGAAAAAATAAATAAAATAAATCAAGAAAAAAAAATCTCATTTTCTTGCTGAAATTTTTATGATCTAATTAAAAGAATGAAGATGATCAGTATAAAAACAAATGATAATACTCTGTCCATTAAAGAATTTGATCTTTAGTAATATCTTATACCGAAGGATACCATTCTTTATGCATTTCTCTATATTTTTCCATAACAAATCTATTTAATGAGATTACAAATTGCTGACAGCTAGGATATATATATATATATATATATATATATATATATATATATGTGTGTGTGTGTGTGTGTGTGCGTGCGCGCGTGTGTGTGTGTGTGCGTGCGCGCGCGCGTGTGTGTATTATATGTGTGTGCGCGCGCGTGTGTATGTCAATAAATGGGTAGCAAAGAAAAGCTCTTATATTAACAAGCTATAAATTCATCACAGGTTTTTCCTTTAATAAAAATTGAAGCCAGAAAATGAACAATGGAAGCATGACATAAGCTTCAAATACATTCTTAGAATATTCACCCCAAAACATTTGCCCACAGCATCAGAAAGCCCTTAGTGTCACATGCAGCAAGAATTAGGTAACGTGACAGTGCCCGGACAGAGCGACGGTTTCTCCCTTACCCATGAAATGGAGGCTGGAAGCACTTGAGAGGTGGATGGGAGCAGGGCTCATAAAGATATAGTTTTATTCATGTCTATAGACTCCAATTGCATAGCATTTGCTTCAATTCGCTTCATGTATATGATGCAGTTTAAAGGTATTTAAGGATTTTCTTTTGTTCAGACTGAAGATGACCTTGGCAGTCAGACACACCATCATGGGCACAAATCCCAATTCCATTTACTTGCCTGTGATCTTGAAAAGTCACTGAGCTGCTTTGCTTAATCCTTAGCTTTTAGGACCAAGATTAAATGAAATACTATACAAAACACTTAGCAGAGTGCCTAGCATAAAGGAGGCACTCAATAAGTGGTAGCTGTTATTATTAGGAAGTTTAAACATTAAGTAAAGAGCTCAATATTAAAAGACTGAGCGTCTATGTTCTTTTATATAATTTATTTAAAAATGTCACTTTATAGATCATGCTTTGAGGACCTGGCTAATATCAAAAGGTAGGACCAATGTTCCAGACATTGGTCTGGAACCTGATGCCTTCCTAGGTGTGTGGAGTTTTTATTTGGAGAGAGATTGATTTTATTTTATTCCTTTTATTTCATTTTTTCCACTTATTTCACCTAATGTTATCATAGCTCAGAAATCTATCTGGAACACAACATGAAATTGATAAGTAAAATGTGTAAACTCACATGAGAAGATGAATGTATGTAAAGGATGCATATACTATTCTTAGAACAAAAGTATGTGTATATATATATATATATATACATACATATATATATATATATATATATATATATATATATATGTTTTTTAATCCCTTTACCCCAGGTTTTAAAATAGAAGGCTTTGAAAGATTTCTTTCTATAAATGATAATACTTGAGTGCGATGACCCTTTTCTGAAGCACCAATCTAGCACAATTAGTTAACAGGATTTGCCGTTGCGCAATTTTTTTTCAAGCTAATGATTTCATTCAATATGAACACTAAATGTCAGTGCATGTCAGCCATTGCAATCAGTTAACAGAATTATTAACATTAGTTTGAGAAAAGAATTACCATAAAATATTTTAAAATATTTTAGAGTAAAATAAAGTATGAAATGCTATCCTTTTTATCATTACAAAGAGGAAGTATTAGGTTTGATTTATCATTTGCAATGTATTACCCACTTTTTTCTTTCCTGTCAATAAGCTGTAGATATTTTCCCAAGTATTCATCCTTTCTTCCAAGGAACAAGGGATGGGACAGATTCAGGACAAGATAACACTGGTATATAACATATATACATATGTGACTTTTTGCCCAATTTTAAATCATAAAGTTCTGGCCTATAAATAAATAGCTCTTCAAAAGGTTGGTTGCACTAAGAAGTAATGACACTAAGCAGCCAAATATGACCTTGCTGAGTAGGATTCAGTCACTATATGAAGTTTAAGTTTCAATTTACCTCAAACCTTCTGCGGCGCTATCAAATGGAGCCTATAGTGTTGCTTAGCAATCCCTCATTTTAGCCCAAACAGTCCTTTGACCGAAACCAACCTCACCATTGTCTCACAATTCCAATACTGAGTAACTGTATTATTCATTTGTCCTTAAAAATGAGAGGCTTTAGAATGTGCTGGAAGTAAAGTGATAATGTTTCATAATTCAAACACTAGAGAGCCTCATCTAACTATAGTAGATCAGCAAAAAACTAGGGCATACAAACTATTATGAGAACTCTTTTCATTCCAAAATCTGAGCAACTATTTTCACAGTTTAAAGGAGCTCCTGCCTGCTCATCACAGATAAAGAGGATACCTATTTGAAGAACAGAAATGGACTATGTTTAGAACTGCTTTCAGGACTCAGTGGAAACCTGGATACATATATGTGCTGAGAAAGCCATCTTATTTTTTTCTTTTTTTCGGGTACCCTTCTGAGTTTTTCTAAAATCTCAGGATAGCTCAAATATCAAGCTTTTGGCTTAAGGCTTCAATTAAGAAAAATTCGACTGAGAAGCACTTCAGAAAAGATGTTGCAAAAGGCACTGTGAGGAATACAGAGACAAAAGATAGTCCTTGGGAAATGTCAGTATGATTAGGAAGGCCGTGTAATGTTACAAATCCATAGAATACTATACAGGGCAGAACAGTATAGTGCTCTTCCTTGATAAAAAGATTGAGTATAAATAAGGAGCTCAGTCTGGGCTCCAAAATGATAGTTTGCTGGGTCATTCCTTACATCAGATTATTAGATTTGCTGTTCAAATAACAGCTTTGAATGAAAACTAACCATTTGACAGAATTAAAAGAAAAAAAAAAGACATTATTTCAAATGAGGGTAAATATACATATGCAGGTTTACATATTTACAGTCCTTGCTTGCCACATTTTGGTTACATATAAGCTGAAACCTTGCCTACATAGGAAAATTGATTCCACTGAATTATAATTGAAATTGCAGATCAATTCTGACTTCACAAAATCTTACAGTAATAAATAATGAACTATTTTTGCACTTTAAAAAAGCAGTTTCCTACTTCAATTACTAAGAATATCTGAAGTAGTTAATGCAAAAACTATGCATTAAATCCCGAGTAATGGTTACATCTTCTCTTGCAAACATCGCATTACTAGGAGAGCATACCCTCTCTGAACCTCCAAGTCAAAAGAGAATAAACAGGGGCCTTTTAGTATTTTTAAAACCCCAAGAGAGCTGGGATACACAATTTAATAGTAGGAGGAAGTCCCTAAGGCAAGGTAACTCCTTTGAATTCTTTTTGGCTCCTTTCATCAAAGATCAAATCTTGAGACACTATGAAAACAGCTTCAGTTGACCATCAACATGGTTCCAGCAGTCAGGGAAATAAAAATATAACTTCAAATATAGCTAGGATCCATATCCTGTGGGCATTTGAGATAAAAGAACTCCACCTTAGCAGCAACTGGGATAAAAAGCCATGGCAAAACCCAGAGAGAAGATTAATGTAATTATTTCCATGTGATCACTATAACTTGTTACATGACTTAACTGTCTTTTTCTTTTTGTTTTTTTGTAATAAGCTGCTGTAATTTGGCATTTTCATATGTGTATTGTTTAATGTTCTTAAATTTTATATGCATATACATTGTTCTTGTATTTAAGCTGGTCTTGCCCTCTTTGGGGCAGAGGCGAGGTCTTATTCATCCTCATAGTTTCAACATCTGACACAGACCCTAGCACAGAGCAAACAGTCACTGGTAGTGAATAAAGAGATTACTATCAAAATAGATACAGTACATATGTGATCATGACTATAAAGCAGGGGAAGTAGGAAACAGTAAGTAATGGCGATCAGAACGTCTGATACATCATGTTAGGTACCTATGCCATTCTATTCAATTCTAAGGATCACATGATAAAGAAAGAATTATCTCCACTTCATACATGAGATCTAAGCTCAGAGAGGTTAAGTAATTTGTCCAAGCTCACACATCTAGTAATTAGCAGAGTCACTATTCAAATTCTGGTGAGTGTGATTCCCAAACCTTTGAAGATATACACTGTAGGCATAAGTGACAAGGCACTACCTATCTCTCTTAAAAATTTTTGAGGCTGCTAGAGGTAGATACATATCAGTTTGCAAATTTCATACATATAACGTAACATAGCAAAGAAATTACAGTATACTTAGCTCACAGTAGTGTCTAAAATGAGTCATGGTTTGAAAGGTGTTAAGTGACACGAATTGAATTTCTTCTAGACAGCAAACAAGAGGATATTTGCCAGTTCCAAAAAGTCTTTTACGGAAAATGTGTTTGGCTCATAGTTGCTCTGTAAGATATATATTTTTCCCCTTTAATCACTGTAATACTATAAATCTGGAAAAAATTAAAAATTTGTTCTTGTTACAGAATGGGATGAGAAAATCAAAAGTCAAACGTTTTTAGAATTAATGAATTTTTTTCATCAAAACGAAACCAGATCAATGAACCTCGAAACAGACTATTTCCTAACTAGAAAATCTAAGCATTCTCCCATTTTTAACACTAATGCTAATGTCATATGATCCTTGTTTAGGCCTAAAATAAGGTTCTGGCAGACAATATAGGTGTATACAGTAATATGACTACCCTATACTCATTTAAAATATCTAATATTCAATGTTTTAAGATTCAATAAAAGTTAGATTAATCAAGATAAGGAGGCAACCCAAGTGCCCATCAATAGATGAGAGAATAGAAATGCTTTGGGATGTGTACACAATGGAATACTAATTGGCCATAAAAAGAATGAAATCTTACCCACTGTGACAGCAAGGACAGAGCTAGAGGGTATTATGGTCAGTGAAATAAGTCAGTCAGAAAAAGACAAATAACATGATTTTACTTACATGTGGAATCTAAAGAACAAAATAAATGAGCAAACAAAATAGAAACAGACTCATAGACACAGAAAACAGACTGAGGGTTGCCAGAGGGGAGGGGCTTCAGGGAGCTTGGTGTACAAGGTGAAGGGATTGAGAAGTACAAATTGGTAGTGACAGAACAGTCACAGGAAATACAGTCAACAATACTGTAATAACTATGTGCGGTTCCAGGTGTGTCCTGGAAATATCAGGGGTAACACTTTGTAAAGTATATGATTGTTGATCACTATTCTATACACCTGAAACTAATGCAAAATAATATTGAATGCAAACTGTAATTGGGAAAGAAAATTTTAAAAATTAAAAAAATATTTCACATAGATTCCCAAATTTTATCCTTGTAACACTCGCCTGAAATAAGTAATTCTAAAGCAATGTCCCCATGATAGAAGAACTATCTAGAGTAGCAAGATGTTAAAGACATCTCAGATACTGTCCCTCAAGAAGCAAACAGGGACTAGAAGTCAGTGTTCCTAAATTCTTGTCCTTGTTTCCTTTCATTTCTTTATAGAGTGTTGCTTCCATGTTTAAACTTTGTTAATTTGCTTCATAATGTATTATAAAAGTACTCTTCTTGAGAATACTTTAACTGTTCATCTTCTACTAAAAAGCATTACAAATGTATTACTTCCCCTGGAAATAACGCCTTCTACAATGCTGTCTTCAAAAGTTGGCACTTGAGGATGCTAGGTTAGAATTCAATATTTTCTCACTGATATAGCACGTACTAACTCCTAGAGTAGTGCTGATACAACTCAAGAGAACTTCCAGGAATTCTGGTTGAATGAAAAATACACCATCAATCCTGAAGAACCAATTGTCCTGAGGGATCACCTCCAGAACTACTTTTCCTTTAGAGACAAGGGCATCTGTAATACGTTGGAGTAGCAGAATCTGAAACTGTCCCTCCGAGGTTCCTGACCCCTGGTATACATACACCGTCTCTGATCATTCAACAATACTGATCCTGGTATTGCTGTGAAGGGATTTTGCTAACGTATGTAAAGGCCAAAATCAGTTGACTTTATTATGATATGGAGATTATCTAGGTAGGCCTGACCTAATCACATAGAAGTCCTATAAAAACAAAATTTTCTCTGGCTGGTCTTGGAAGAGGAAGTCAGAGAGATGTGTCCCACCTGGTCTAGAATAAAGCAAACACCTATAGAGGCCACAAGGCAAGGCACTGCCCAGAGAAGTTGAATAGTCTTTGGCCAAGAAGTAGAAAAAAAATGGAGACCTCGGTCCTACAACTGCAAGAAAATGAGTTTGGCCAAAAACCAATGAGCTCAGAAGAAGACTTGGAGTTCAGGTGATACCCACAGCCATGGATGATACTTCAGTTTCCACCCAGTGAGACTCTAAGCAGAGTAACTGTCCATGCTAGGCCCAGTGTGCTGACCTGTATGGGAATATATCTGTGGTATCTTAAGCGGCTCAATTTGTAATACGTTACACAGCAATAGGAAACTAATGTGCTCCTTTAGTTTTTTAATGTACCCCACGCTTCCTGAATCATACAATATATAGAAATGTATTTGCTATTTATTGTCAACCCATATGATCAATACTATCCAGAGCTACTCTTTGAGGAAATAGTAAAGAACTTTACCACAATCCTTGCTACAGTTTAGACAGAAGAAATTGCTGCCTGACAACCCAAGTTCCAGCCCGGGTCATTAGAAGTTTGAGAACTAGATTCGGGAAGGTTATCCTGGCAGAAACTGCTGGATGGACGAGAGAGAACAGGAAGCCCAGGTGGTAGACTACAGACAATAAACCAAGAAGGAAAGAGGCGTTCGATGAGCAGTGGGAATAAAAAAAGAAGGAATTAGCCATGACCCATTTGAAGGAAACGAGAAAAAACTGTCCTCTTCATCCCTGAGAGGGTAGTGAAGTCTTTGCAGTTCATTCAGGCAACAAGTGTCCACCGGGCACTGCCTGTGCGCTGGGCACCATTGCAGGTATCAGAGATACAGCAAGAATAGAACAAGGCAAATGCCACGTGTTTTAGGAGCTTGCCTTCCAGGGGAGCACAGAAAGTAAACAAGCAGACCAAGAATGTAATTCCAGAAAGCACTAAGTGTGCATTACTTATCTCAAATGAAAGAACGACGTCTGAATAATAATGAAGAACAGAAGTGTGAGCGGAGAACCTAAACCATATCTAAAAGTGAGGATGCAGCCAGCTCCTAGTCTCTCCCTTCAGTACGAGGAACAGGCATGGAGCTAAAGGAATTCACTCAGAGCCCTTAATACAGAGGATTACAAAGCATGGTTTTCTCAAGGTGTTAAGAAATGTTGTCATTGTTCTTTTTTCTTTCTACTGTCTTTGTGTATGTGTAGGATCTTGGTGATCAGTCAATACATTTCGTTTTAGTGTAAGTAAGACAACCAACCAGACCATTTTTAAAAGAGCTCCTCTCAAATCTTTCAGAGACTAAATGTTTCCTTCTTATTCAAGGTGACTTTGGAGAATTCATAGCCATAGGCAGAAAACAAGATATATAATTACAAGGTAAATATGAAATAATTCAGAATTAAACTAATTGCCTTATAAGTAGTTGAGGCTTATAATAAAGAGGCAGGGTAATGTATGTTGATACCTAAAAATGTTCTCAAAAAATGAACTACATTCCTCTTTCCGGTAGCTCACTACAACTACTTCTCTTTTTAAAATAGTGACAATATCCTTCCTCTAAAAGTATGACTCTGATGATTTTTTATGCCCACCCCATCATAATGACGGACACCCCTTGTCTACTGAAAAACAACCTATGTGACTTAGCGTGGCTTGCTGTCCTCCATACATGTGCTTTTTTGTGTGTCTGAACTCAGATGCATACCTTATCTCATGTGAATTACATGGTACATACGTTTTCTTTTAGGAAGAGATAAGATCTGCTGGATACTAGTAAAATGTTAGCATTTTTCATCGCAGCGTGTGGAAACATATTCTATTTCATTTTTGTGTGGCCACACAAAAACTAAAACCAAAACTAAAATGCTGGTTGAATCCTAGTCTTAAAAAGCAGCAAACCATTAAGGAAAAACAAATCAGAGTACCCCCCACCACCACCAACCTCTGCTTTTTAGAAAAGATGCAGAATCCTTCCTGCAGCGTTTGGTCTTTTCTAATTAAGAAGTTTTATAGCAATAGCATACCAATGTCAGACAGAATTCAGGGCAATGATTCTGTATTTCTTGGTTTCACTAATAAAGAGTTGAATTTTTAAACATTAATTAAACAGCATACATTTTGTTTTCATTTATTTGTATTAAAGATCATGAAATATGATGCTCTGAGGACACACTGTGTTCTCATTTCAAAGCAAAGTGAAGCTTCAGGCAGGAAGAAAAAAATGTGCTTGTGACATTTTGAAGAGGACAGTAAATGTTATCAAAAATATACTTTATGAGAATCCCTCTTAGCATGAATTCAGCTTTGCAGAAAAGCTCCTTTAAAACTGCAACTTTCTGAAACATTCAAATTGTATTTTTAAGAACATTCAAAGAATAAGTGTATCCTATTTCACCATTATTTTATGTCTCTAGCAGTATTCATATATTAGTTTCTTGATCCATCTTAAAATTAAATAGGCCTTTTCCCCTGCCTATTTTTGGGTCCTTCCATCCTCTGCTACGGGGGGGGAAAAGTTACTGATCCTCCAATTTTCTTTTTTTTTTTAACGTAAATGTAAGTGTATACGAAAACAAGAATGAAATAGTGTGAGTGAAATTTGGCTCATGGTTATCTCTATATTTCATTTAATTTTGTTGTACACTGTATTCTATATATATATCAGGGCAAGACACACACAAATTCTGCCAAATAAACTTATTATCTTACCAAAACGAGGGGCTTTTAGTGGGACAAGACCAAGTTTTACAGAGAATTCTTAAATCTCTTAATCCTCATAAAATCCAGAAATTATAATAAGTTGTAAGTCTATAAAATAACTCCTCACATCACAATTTTTCTTAAGGCTAGAATAATTTTAAATACCTTTATTACAAGAGGATAAAAAGGTATAGTTAATTATGCCCTTATATTTATTCAAAAAATTTTCAATTATAATCTGTATTTTAAAATCCATAAAAAACCTACTATGTACATACACATGCATGATAATACATGTTTATGCATGCAAAATAACCTTTATCCTAATAGAACTAACTAATAGCAATTTGGAATTCCAGGTATAAATGCATATTTCCTCTAGAAGAAGCTGCAAATTTAGTACAATAGTGTATTTTAGTCTTTTATTTTGTGTCCTTCCTGAGTCAAATGACTACCTTTCCGCTGTTATTCTTTGTGTTTGTTATTACCGTTGCCAACAGGCCCGGGTTGATCTGCCCAAATGATCCCATTGTCCCAGATCACAGAATTAATCTCATGGAATTTGAAACTGTAATTATCTTCTTAAAAATCTTTCCTTTAAGTTAATATCAAAGATTAGAAAAATGTTTGTTTTCCCCCCTACCCCCAGATTCATGGGGGTTGGTTTATTGTTGTGTAAACTGGAAAGCCATTGCTCGCCTACTCAGATTAAATCCAGGAGAGACCACAGTTCTTTGAATGGGATATTGGCAGGATTCTTTGTACTACCACAGTCTAATGCTACCATTAGCTAAACACACAGGATACAGACACAACAACAAAATAATTCAGGAACATATATTTTAAAATCCTGTTTTTTTTCAGAAAAATTCTTCAATATTTTTCTCAGGATGTCAGTTTACGGTGACAATTCTTCTTCCCTCCTGAAGCACTAGCTAGGAGATAAGCAAAGTACACACCCCAACTTCCTCTGTACAACAGACTTTTCCAAAGATGGTTCCAATTTCCTTCTTGCGCAGCTATGGTACTCACTCTCCCCTTTGATGAGACCTTTGTCACTTTCTCTTTCAGCATGTCACAGGTAGCTGAAGTTACCAGATAGTATCTAAATAAGGGAGTTATTTGCACTTCTGTACATGTGATTTAGAGTCTAAGATATTACACTGGGAAGGGAATAGATACAGCCTAGCAGCACATTAAAATATTACATTAGATTATTTTGAAGCAGTCTAGGCTTGCTATAGGCTTAGGCTTTGGCTTCCAAGGGAAGGTCTCTCATTTCATCAAGTGCTAATAGAAAGGCCTCAGGGAAGGCCTGGCGATATCACCCTTCCAGGAACAATGAGGTCATTAGGATCATTGCACAATGATAATTATCTGGATGACAATGTAACCAAACCTAATACAGGTTTAGCAATTAAGAATATAGCGGACCACAAATTTTTAGGATAAATGAAATCTGTGGAAAGTGGACATCCTTGGGGTATAGTTATTTTGGGTGATCTTTTCCTTCATAAATGAAATCTACCCAGAAGCACCTGATGATCTTGAAGGGTTAAAATCTTTTAATTTCAAACCTGTTCTCGTTTGGCTTCTAGTAGATATATTTAAAAACTTAAGAAAAATTACTGTGATGAGAAAGTATTAGGTGCGGGGTCAGATTTGTCAGGAAATGCTTCAGAGACTGCGGATCTTAAAGAAAAGGTTGATCTTACACACAAAAGGGACAAGGGGGCCCTTGGTTGGGGACTTGGGTAAGCAGAGACTCAGGGCTGAGGATGTTCATGAAGAAAATTTGGGAGAAATCTGGGACAATAATTAGATACGTGTTTCACGAGTTAGTTGGAGAGGCAGAGAAGTTTGCAAAAGCAGTCTGAACACCTAAAACAGATTGTGAGAAATGGGAGCTCTTCAAGTTCTTTGAATATACGTGAACTGTAGTTATTGAGTACCAAGCACCATGCATCAGTAGAGTTATCATTTTTATACAATTCAATCTACAACACTCTCTTGGGATATGCTATCATCATTCTAGTTTCTAAATGAGGAACCTGAGGCAGACAAAATAATTAATTGACCCAAAGTCACATGATAAGTAAGTGGCAGAAACATGATTTGCATCTAGGTCTCTCTGAAAAGTAAATGAACAAAACAGTATTGTAGGCAGAAAAAATGGAACAAAAGGTTTTTTGATGGATAGGAAGAGCAAGATATTTAAAAAAGAAAGCCTGGTTAAGACTACAAGCTCTCTTTGAAGTACAGAACATTATGGTTGGCTTCTAGCCTGCACTTAAATATCTGTTGACTGCACTATTAGCAGGAGTCTGGGACTGATAACATTTTGTCACTTTCCCTTTGAACCTCACAGGTTTTCACTCACAGCACCATAATAAACCACTAGCCTTTAACTTTCCCAAATTTGTTCCCACTTTAAAAATGAAAATCCACTGTATGGAGATCACATCCGGATCTACGGCTCACCTTTAAACCACATTGGTGGCTTTGACCTACATTCTGCAATAAAATTTTTTTGAAAGATACACTTCCTATTATACTAACATCATTTTATACTGTTAGAATGCACACTGGTACTGCTCTAACAATTTAAACATATGAAATGTTATCTTATTTTTCTGTACTTCAACAAAATATAACATTCAAAGACATGCTATAAATGGGTATGTATTACAAAAATAAAGATTTAAATGAATGATGTATTAGTTTCCATGGAGTGCTATAAGCATAGGATTGTTTTACTTTAGTGGAAAATACTGATTTATAAAAGAAACTTGTATTTCACTATTTTTCACAAAATTCTGTCACAGCTGTGAAAAAATATATTCGATCATTTCATTAACAAAGCTTGAACTCATGCTGAGGCATCTCATTCTGAAGCACTAGATTTAACAATGGGACTGTGAACTCCAGTGTCCATGGCAACAGTAGCTAATTCTTCTTTCCAATCATGGTGGCAATTCTCTCCCATGGCTTGAATCAGTTACAAAACAAAATACTCTCAAAGACCTTTCTGAGCCAATAGCCTTGCAGCTAATCTGCTAATAGGAAATAATCTGCAGCTAATACACACATTCCAGGGCAGCAGTGTGTTTTCTTAATACTTTGTTTCATGGGCATCTTTCCAAAGAAAGCATGGTAAAGAATAAAAAACAGACATTCATTAAAAATAGTATTATACTACCTGGCCACTATTAATGCGTAAAACTTGCAGCAACTTGCATTACTGGAGTTTGTTAAATAGCAAGTCGCGAGGAGGCAATGCAGCAACAAAGAGAATGAAAGCAAATTGCTTATGCCAAGAGGGCAAGAGTTAACTGAAGAGAAGGCATACTTAAAACAACTGATTTTTAGCAAACCTTTACAGTTAACAATTTTTTTTTTTCAATCACCACTATTTGTAGAATCTGTCATGGGATGCACTCCAGGACAAATATTTCAACTGTCTCATAAAGATTTTTTTTTTAGGGGGGTCCCATTGTGGAATCATGAAAATGGTTTAGCATTGAAATTAGTTTTTCACCTCAAGGGTCAAAGTTTAACCTCTTGAGCAACTATAATGACCTAAATCATTCTAATTACAGAGAAGGAACAGTCTTCCCCAAAGCCTGATAAAAGTGGATGAATCGGCTCCCAAAGCTCAATATTGCTTTCTGTTCAGAGGGAGATTGGGATATTTTTGCTTGAAAGAAAAGCCAGAATAATCATTAAGAAAAATGAAATACCTTTTCAACCCACTTGGAGTGGAACTTCCTCCTGCTCCAGGTTGGTATGGCTTGACACAGCAGTGTATCTGGTCCTGTGGTCCAGACCCTGAATTCGACCTGGCCCAAAGAGGACGTGATGACCTAGCCTGAATGCTGTACTTCTTCATTTGGGAAGCAGTATGGATTCCTATTACTTCCTCCAGCCATGCTCCCCCTTCCCCATGTTAGAAAAAGGAAGGAAAATGGAATAAACAGGAGTAGTTGAGGAATAAAATCTTTGACGTTAAAGGAATCACAGCACCAAAGGGTATCTCTTCATCCTCTTTAACTGGTTTCTAATTCTGGTTGCTATGACAACAAGATGCAACTCTGTATTACCATGACAATCTGACACAACTTTCAAAAAACAGTAAGCACTGTTTTATTCTGCTGTCCAATTGCTCCCAAGGAAACATGCTGTTATTTACTTCTGTGATGAAACCTGTACTATAGGCTGATAGATCTTATGTCAGGGGATAAAGAAAAAGCCAACTTATGGTGGAAACCAGAAGAGAAAAAAATATAGGTCTAAATTAACCATTTTTTCAATGGACTTTGTTTCCTACTTTTAAAGAATTTGAAATTGGAATGTTTTCTGTTTGAAGAATAGAAACTACTTCTTTGTACAAGAGGTGACTGCTCATGCAAAACAGAACTGGCTTACCTTCCCAGCAACTCAGAACATTTCACCATCACCTGTGCAACATGAAATGATGTCTATGAAAAGGCTATGGGAAAACCAGAGGGCCAGGGTAAACCCAAGTCATGAATTATACCAACATAGTCATGTTGTTCAAACAAAACTCCTTAGAGAGTCCAGATTTTTTACCGGATTGAGCCTGGTGTTTCTTGTATTACTAGATATCTTCAGGAAGGGAGCACCTGGAGTCCCTTAGTTCCTTTCTTAGGTGATGTTTTTCCAATTGTTACGCTGTAGAAAAGTCAATAATCTGATGTCTCAGAGTCCTTCCCAACACCACCACACTATCAACTCTTCCTACTGCTTCTCATGGCTCATATACTATTTCTACTAAGTGTAGATAAAATTGTAACTTATAAAGTCGAAGAAACTTTAAGACCATGATTTGAACTTACCTGTTCACTCTCCAATGCCTGAGGTCTTTCCAACCAATAGATTGCCTTTCGAAATAAAGAACATTTTCTAGTCCTTGTATTATGGCAATCAATAATAAAGTATTTTAACATAATAAGCAATTGTTAAGATATTAAAAAACACAGTCTACATTTTGATAAGCTTTCTTTCCCTTGCAAATGGGTAACTACGTTGCTATAGCAATATCAATATTAAAAGACAGACAAATAAATCATTCTAGGCAAAATGAAGGTAAAGACTTTAAATGTGATTAATATCGTATAACAAGTTCGTCTATTTAAAAAATGATGCAAGCACTTTGGTTTTTTATTCTGAAATATAATGGCTATCATTTACTACTAAACAGCTGGAGGCAGGGGGTGGTCTACTGAATTAAACTCTACTGTCAGCAACCTTGCCAATCATTTCAATTCCTTTGAAAAACATAAGCGAAGGTGAAGAAAGGATAATGCCAACTTCATGACCAAAAACAGTGAGACCAACAACAGCAAACCAAATATATTCTGAAATGTTTAAACTAAGAGTGCATACAGTGAAGTCTCAATAAATATATGTTATAACAGCAATTTCCTAAATTTGCATGTCAATTCTAGAACAAACATTTTAATATATATTTGATGTGTGTGTAAACATGTATCTTTCCTATCATACATACTTCATAGCACAAATTTCGCTGCTTAACTTTCTGATGCTAAAAATCGCCAAATTTCAATCTCAAAAAGACCTTTTGTTTCCAGCAGGGTTTTCATGTGTGCAAAGAAAGGGAATAAAACTGATGATAAAGATTAGAAAATGGCCCTGGCTGCTATGGCTCAGTGGATTGAGCGTCGGCCCTGTGAGCCAAGTGTCGCTGGTTCAATTCCCAGTCAGGGCACATGACTAGGTTGCATGGCAGGTCCACAGTTGGGGGCGCCAGTGAGAGGCAACCACACAGTGATGTTTCTCTCCCTCTCTTTCTCCTTTCCCCTCTCTCTAAAATTAAAATAAATAAATAAACAAACAAATAATTTAAAAAAAAGATTAGAAAATGAAGGTAAACTTTAAGTAGAGAGTTTCTCTGAGTGAACACAGTCTAATTTAGTTCGTGCTTGTCCTGCAGATGACATCCATTCTCTCCCTCCCTACTTATTATATTTTCAGCTTACATCAAGCCTACAGATGGTGGGCTCCAACATCCTCAGGGTCTAATTCTTCTGAAAGACAGAGGAAATTACACAGAAGCAGGTGGAGACAAGTGAACAAAGGGGAGGGGATAATTCTACCAGTTCTGCTCTGGGAATAACCATGTGGTCTGAGCAATGATTCTCCTATTTCATATTGCTCAGTTTCAAAACAGGGCAGACCATCTTGCTCAATTGTTGACATTATACATGACACAAACATTACAGAGGTTAAGGTCTGTTACATGGATAAGCTTTTGTAAAGGGCATGTATTGCAACCGAGCTTAGGTCTGGAATGTGAACATATACCAACAAGGTACATTCTTGTGATATCAAAATGTTACTTGAACGAAAATTGCATCAATATTTTTAGAGTGTTTATAAATATCAGAGGCACAGAAAAATAGATATTCTCAAAGCTGTTAAGGAACTATGAGCCTAGATGAGCACAATCAATAACTGAGTGTATTCCACATACAAAACTTTATAGAAAATATGGAAATGCTTAATAGTTGGACTCTGCCTACAAGTAGTTTAGAATCTAGGAATTTAGATATTTAGAACATTTTGTTTACAATAAGTGAGTTTTGCTAGTGCATGTCAAGAGAGATGCAAATGTTCTTAGCATATAGATGAGAGAGGAGGTTTTCTTTTTCTGTTAATTTTATGATTTTGATCTACGTAGGAACAAAAGCATTCAAGAAAAAGAACTTACATTATTAGTAAGGTTTGGCATATAAAAGAGCTCCATAGAATTGAGATCTTTTTATTCACTGTATCCCAGTGTTTTCCTAGAATAATATCAGAGAGTAACAAGTGAGTTTGTTAAATATCTAAGAGCAGAATTAAGAATTTATGACCCTACACATGTCCACACCAAGCCTATGTTATACTAAAATATTTTGAAATAAGTATTTAAGAACTACAGACAAAGGCTGGTAGATTATTAAGAAAATTAGTAAGTGAATGTGCTTTACCTGATGTTTCTTTGCTCCTTGAAAGGTAAGACTACTGTTTGAAGATAATGGATCCTAAGATAAGAAACTTATACTGGCTCTTTAGCCCTATTCACTTGAAGGAATAATCTTGAAGTTCAAAATAAAGGATAAGAATTAATTCTTCTCTCCGAAATTAAGAGAAAAATGTTCAAAAGGTAATATAAAGCTTCTCATGAAACTCATGAAGATCAGGCTTTTAATAATAAAACTGACACTGTCCTTGATCAGATTCCTTTCTCTTACTTTACAGTTTCAAAGTCTGCAGCAGATTAGAGGCATTGAACAAGAGGGGTACAGGAGATCTAATGGCACTAGCAAGACAGAAATATTAGTTAGTTTTAAGCTTGGAGAATAATTTCAGAATTCAGAAAATTAACTTCTATATTACTTGATGAATCAGAAAAACATAATATAATATAGTAGAAACCATAAATATTCATGTGAATCCTGTAGGTGTGGAATTTAATGTATCTGAAACCAAAGATTCGTGTTACACAAAGTAAAGAAAATCAAACCTTGCTGAAAACACTAAAGGAACTTCATGCCGTGTACTTGAGGAAGCGCTAAGGTTGATGGAAATATGGTTCAACCCAATACACTTCTTGTCACTAACAGAAAACACTTATAACCTACACAGAAATGAGCTAATCCCGGTTGTTTACTGAAGTTGGAAATAAGTCAACCTGTTTCCATCGCAAGTAGTTAACCACCTGGGAGGTTAGGGCGACTTCAGACTAGATTCCCTAAAGGGAAAATATTCATTCACCTTTTAACATACTTTTGATGGTATTAAATTGAGTCTTCTGAAAAATAAAGTAAAAAAGACGTAAGTTCTCAGAAGTCACATAATATTTAGAGTATTTAATAATATTCTTATTCCTTAGTCAGAACTTGTGATATAACTATTATTAGTTGCCTTTTTATTTAATAGAAAAATAAACATAAAAATGAATGAACTACTTGGATACAATGATTATGTAGGTTCAGAGTCAACAGACTTTATTGTTACTTCCTACACTCTGAAACTATGTTGATAAAGGACAGTTAACTCAAATTTATTAAACTTATCTATAAATAAAATTCTTATTTATAAACTGTTTTAAGATATGGAGCAAAAGTTCTCAGAGAGTGGAAAGTGCAATGCTAATGATATGAAGATACTATTGATAAGTCAATGTGCCCTGCTCTTTGGAAAAAAAACCAATATTTCAGTTTTTCATAATGACACACAAAAATAAGACTGACCAGGGCCAATCTCTCTCTTGCATGTTAATAACAGGTTCCTCTCTCTTTCCATTTTGGGGACAGCGGAGTACATTCTACCCTCAAAAGGACGCTCACTTTAGCTGCTTAAGGCAAAATGTTCCAGTTTCTTAAAATCTATTATATTCAAGTTGAGATATTTTTCAGATCAGGGTTTAAGTCTAAGCAACAACAAAAAAGTTAAAAGCAATGAGAATGTAGTAAGAAGCCCTAATAAAATCCATAAATTAGGGGTGTGTCCTGAAACGCAGTTTTCTTTAGTAATGGAGTCTGTCTGTAGTGTTTCCGTGCTATCCTGGAGGCAGAAGAAATAGTGCTTTAGTGTATTTGTAGGTTAAAAAAAATAATTTTAATAGGCACAGATTAAGATAAATTAATGTATTTGCTGTATTTGAGTGATATAACTGGTAAGATAGTATAAAAATACCTTCAAACAAATGGATGGAATATAGGGAGCTAGGATATAATGAGAAGTTATTTGTGATTTTGGGTCATGATATGTAGTGCTCTGGGAAAATGCTGGCTTTATTTCTAAAGTTACTTAAACAAGGTCAATGTCATACTTTAGTCATTACAAAACAGAGTAGGATTTTGTCTAATTAGATGTGTCTCAGTTATCCACACGTCCATTATTACAAAAGCAGCTAACTAAATGCTTAGCGTGTTATAATGCAGCCTCCCTGAATTCTGCAAGCATCTTCAAATAATTTCTTAAGACAGAAACAATATTAAAAAAATAAAAGATTATTTGCAGTTTATTATTTCATGTGCGGAATAAAACAGAATAAGCTGTGAGTCGTTAGTTGAATTGACTATAACTACATGAAGAATTTGGTTTTAAGGCCAAGATAGTCTAGCCTTGGCAGGTGTTCTTGACAGTGACTGAGAATCCCAAATTTCAAGCATATGAACAAAACATACTCCCAATATATGTATAGATCTTGTTATAGGGTAATTTCCTTCATTGTTCTTTCTCATGGAAGTTGAGGCTAAATGAGCCTTCTGACAAGTAATTCCTAATTCTGTTACTCTCACTCCCCTGGCTTTGGCAACACTCACCTGTCTCTTCTGGTTGCCATCAAAGTGACGGAACTACTCTTCAGAAATACTTTTACAATCCTAAATCATATTTTCCTTAGAGTCTCCCCCTTCTCACTTTACACTTCCCAGTTTACTCATATGTTTGTTTCCTTATTCATTTACTGAATAGTGGAATGCCTGCCCATGTTCCAGGTAGAGATGCTGAAAGGAAAATACGATTGGTTCTGGCCTCAGGGATATATCAGCAAAGAGGACATAAACATGCAAATAAAAAGTGAGCCAATAATTGCTGTAACCTAGGTATCTATGAACTACAGTGGGAGCTTTGAACACTGAGAAATCTAATTTATGTTCCTGGTTTCAGCAAATACTACTTTAAGTACTGCTAATTTCCAAATCTGCATAACCCAAACAAAGAATATCTCCTGGAGCCACATTCTCACTTGCTTACAGTTTTAAAGCCTGGATCCAACCCTGTGAAATTCAAAAAATTCACTAAAAACCAACATATAATTATCACCAATGTGATTTCCACCCCCCCCCCCCCGGCTGGTTTAGCTCAGTGGATTGAGCGTCGGACTGCGAGCTAAGTGTCGCTGGTTCGATCTTCCAGTCAGGGCACATCAGAGAAGGAAAACTCTGACTCCAAAAAACCTCCGCTGCCTTGCGGCATACCTCTTCAGGGGAAAGGCTAAGGGAGTAAACCCTGACAGAAAATCCAGAGCCGGAGTCCCTAAGGCGGTTTGACGTTGTAGTCAACACCGGCAACTCCTGCGGCGCACCTGAAGCTAAGCTGTATTGACTCCGTCTTTCCCTTGGGCCCTTCAGCTGCGAAGAGAGGGGGGGTCTGCTGCATGGGCAACAGCAGACCCTCCATATCACCCTGCCCAGGCTCTGTAGCTTCAGCTTCACTGGAGAGGACACTCCAGCGTCATCGCAAGATGTCGATTCGACACGGGAGGAGACAGATACCGTGTCACTCCCGAGTCGGACTGCACAGCCATTCTCGGCGGTGCAGATAGACTCTTAAGAAGCTACACCATCGTCTCTCGAGACGGACGGCTGCCGACGACGACGACGATTTCCACCCATCACCACAAAAGAAAAGAATCCCACTAATTCTTAGTCCTCTATCTTTGTAAATGGTGCAACCTTTCCTAATGTCAGGAAGGGCCCAAAAGGGAACTCATGGTCCCTTTTTCTCATGTGATGTGTCAAATCTAGCAACTACAGGTAGCTTAACAACTTAAATTTTTCTAAATCTATTTCATTGCCTTTGTTCATTTCTTCAGTTAAATTCTACCTGGTCTCATATCTGCACACTGGAATACTGCCCATTCCAGTCCACCTTCCTCACTCCCAGAGGAATAGCTTCCTAAAACACAGACCTGGTCTTATCCTTCCCCACGGTTAAATTTTTCAGTGATTCAAGCCAAGGTTTTCAAGTCTACCTTCTTGGCATTGTAGAGCCAACATTTACTTAACTATATGGGAAACCAATTCTCCAACATGGATTAAAAGTGAGCTAAGAATGGAATCAATCTGGAAGAATAAAGGCACACCCTTAGGATATACTGCAGATGTGAGTCCATTTTTTCCTTGATAGAAGAAAATACAGTCAGAAAATCAGGGTAAGATCAGTTAAGTCATGACACTCTCCAGTGAGTTATAGCTGGAGCTTTCTGAAGCATGGTGATCAAAAATGGAGAGGAGTCAACAAGGAATAGGATCCAGCAGCTTAAAGGAGATGAGAAGACTTGAAGGCCTGGGCACAGAGAAGCCTTGACTTCTAAAACTAGAATAATAAAAGGCTTATTACCTCCAATTATCAACTCCTTTCCCCTTATCTCTTTGATGCAGGATCCAGGCAACACACGAGGACTGTGAAAAGAGAAGCCACACATACAGACGTGTGGACATTTACAGGCTTTAGTTGTCAAAGCACCGAAGGCCCTGTGATACCACAGCTTATGTGGTACCTATGGGAACACCAAAATACAGAGCTGAGATACAATATCTGGAAACAACACATTAAATGTTGCCCATAGGAGCTCCATAGGCACGTGCTTTTTAAATTGTTTGAGTGCTAAATAGACAACTACAGTCAGCAAGAAACAAGAGAAAAACTGTTAAAAACTGCAGGTCAGTTAATCATGCGTCAAATACTTATAAACACACATAGATGTGCATAGTACAATGTTAAACATGGCATCTCATTTATGTACTATTGCATTAGTAAATAATATATCCATCATTAGTCATCATGCACATTTTTTAAATATATAATTTATTTTTATAAGCTTTCCATATAGATAACCAGAAATAATCTGGTTTTCTTGCTTTACAACTTAATGCTAAAACCCAACCTGATGGTGGTTCTCTTTCTGTGTAAAATATTCTAAGTATGACACTTAAGATACCACACAAATACAGGTGAATTATTAGGCAATTCATTTCAATTCAATCAACTGCAGTTCACTGCTGCCAAAAACCTCCATCAAATTTTTAAAAAGAGAAATAGATACAATAGTATATAGAAGAAGTTTAAATCTACTCATGGGTTTGTGTAATGCTCTATGGATTTATTTTCTACATTTTAAGAAAAATAGCCTTTCAGCATTATTTTAAGATAGTTGATAAATCACAATGAAATAAATTTTAATACCCTGAAATAGGATATCTTAGAGCATAAGGCTCATAACTAAAATACATAATAAATAAAATTAAGTTTTATTTTAAAAATTAGATGACTGGGCCAGGTTTCTTGAAGTTCCCTCGGCTCTCGAAAGATTATAATTCATGTTGAAAAAATGAAGAGGTTAAAAATAACTTGAAATGAGGCAAAACATACTTATTTAAAAACATGCACATTTATACACAATATGCATTTTATCATCTTCTTGATTGACTTGGGATTTTTTTCTGGGTTGACAGAAAATAATTAACATTCCTTTTTTAACATGGTAATGTTATAATTTGTGCTACCAACTTATTACTGCAATGAAAACCATGTTTTCCCTTATTTGGTATTATCATGATGGTGGGTGAAAATTATGCATCCTTATTAGTATAGACAACAACTTGCATATTTTTCCAAGAGCCTGGGTAAGATACCCAAGTGTTTCATAAAATTCTCCCAGTGAAGTTTATGTACTTTTGTTTAAAAATATGTTTACTGACTTTATAGAGAGGGGATGGGAGAAAGAGAGAGAAAGATTGATGTGAAAGAGAAACATCAACCGGTTGCCTCCAGATTGCGCCCCAACTGGGGATCAAACCCACAACGTAGGTATGTGCCCTAACCGGGGATCAAACCCCCAAACTTTTCTTTTACGGGACAATGCTCCAACAAACTGAGGCACCCAGCCAGGGCTCTAGATACTTCTTATCCAAACTGCCTACAGTCTTGTGTTTTTATCTCAGGCAAGATAACTTCCTTGCACCCTTTTCGTCATTGCCCAAACCCTTCTCACGACCAATTTGTCACCAGATCCTGTGGGTCGACTCCATTACAATGTTCCTACTTCAGTAAGTTATTAGGTCTTACCTTAACTATTGAAAAAAAATTTATATCCTTAGTAACATATCCTAAGACAAAGGGAATGAGAGCTAGGCACAATGAACCAAGGGACTCTGGAATGTATTAGGGACTACTGTAAGAACAAGCATCGTCCGTAATTCTTTAAAAACATTTTTTTAAATCACCTACTGAGTGATACATAGGTGGAAGAAGGATTTACAGTAGTCCCTCTCTATATCACGGTTCACTTATTGTGGCCTCACTGTATCGCGGGATTAAAAAAAATATTATATTTAATTATTTATCATGGATTTTTCGCTATATCAGGGATTTCGCAATACTGTATACGTATGTTGTTAAAGTTATGTATGTTTAAGAGTGTAGAATATGTTTAAGAACAGAAGTAGTGTTTATAAAAGTGTGGAAAAGGTTAATAAGGGAGTGGGAAAGGTTAATAAGGGACTGGGAATGGTTTATAAGTGTGTGGGAAGGGTTTATAAAGCCTGAAAATATATATAAATACTAAAATAAATGTAAGGTTCCTACTTCAAAGATTTTCACCTATCGCGGGGGGTTCTCGAACGTAATACCATGATAGGTGAGGGAATATTGTATAACTTTACTGCCTAAAAAATAAAGTTCAGATTATTTCAGAGTATTCAAGACCTCCTCCACCATTAGATCACAACTTATTATTGTTATTCTGTGCTCGCATGAACAAAACCCAATGGACCCAACTGAGAAGTGGCCCTTTCTCCATGTTTAAACACCTTTAGTTTATTGTTTGTTTGTTTATGTGGCAGAATAGGCAGCTTCAATAATCTTGTTAAGGGAAATAATTTTCTTAGCATAGGTCAGGCCATGTGGGTGTGAGTGATACTGATAACACTGAGTCATTTTCCATGAAATTATTATCTGTTAGGCATATTTGTTTCTGAAATCCCCCAAAGATTATTGCTTTTGAAATGCATGAACACCAATCTCAAGAATTCATTCTGTAACTGGCTAGGTTAATACGTATTAAAATTACATCTGAAAGAAAACGAAAATAAGAGTAAAAATGAGAACTTATTCAGGTGTAAGAAAACCATGGACTGTAAAACCACTACAGAATTTTTTTTTCCCCAAGTTATAGCAGCCATATGAGAAACTTTGGATGGCATTTTTGTGAGGTACAAGATATGCACTGTGATACCCATGCAGAGAGCTACATTATTTGTTATTCTAGCAAAAATCTGTTTTACCATATCTAACCAACCTCTGTAAATAAAAGTGAAATAAAAGACAGTCCTTCTCAGGATATCTGTAGAATCTTCCGAAGGTTACTGTCATTATCAATTAGCATTTATGGATGATTTCAATGAAAAAGTTATGTCAAACTAACCAATGTACAAAAAATATATATAAAGAAGTATCCTATGAAATATAAAGCTGTCCACACCATGTCTGAAATATAACAAAAACCACGTTTGAGCTTGGTTGCTATTAACATGGTTTCACTTATAGCGCAGACAGAATGGTAAATTATCACACATTCCTATAACGGGACTTGGCCTCACTTTGAAATCACGGTGGTAATATTTTTAATATGCAAGAATTCTTACCTGAGGCTAGTCATAAGAGACAGGAAAAGGCACATGTGTGCTGAAATTGTTTTAATGTGTGAAACAACCACACACTTCGCCATTCCTCAAATGTCAATTGCATGTGATGTCTTGATAGTGTATCTTCTATAGTAAGTATTATATGCGACTGTGTTATTTAATGGTCTAAAATTATAAAGCCTTTTGGCCTGCCTATTTCTACCAATATATACAAACATTCTTTCTTAAAACTTTCTCCTAATCCTTTTATTTATTTATTTTTACAAATAACAATCTAACTACTTACCAGAGGTATGCATTTGGTTCTAATGTCTTTGGATATTATTCTTGCAAAGTGATCTTAGAAAGCATTTGGCATAAACTTAGGCACTTGTGTTTACCAAAGTTAAGTCGTAAGCCTTATGGAGGTAATTTGAAAGATTTTGAGCAACAAGGATTTACAGACTGAATGCTTATTTAGACTTCAAAGGTTCCTGATTAACAACGACAACAAAAACGTGTGTTTCAGTGTTTGAAAATGCTTTCCTCCCAAAATTAAATTCCTTAATTTGGAAATGTATATGTACATGGAAGGGAGTTAATTACAAGTTATTGGTAAATTATTCAAAAGAAAATACAAAGGAAAAAAAAATGCCGCAAATTATGTTAATGATCGAAGTGACCACGATATAAAATCTGAAAAAACTAAAAAGCTTTCCCTAAAGACACACATTTTTCTTTCTCATTTACAAATTTGTATGGAAAAAGAATATTAAAGGAAGGAGGTGACTTTCCATATACTGGTTACCAAGAGGCCCAGCCAGTTAATTTCTGAGATGACAAAAGAGAATATAGTAATTCACTGTGAGACCTAATTAAGAATTGAGAGTTAGATCTGGAACAGATTTCAGAAGTCAAATTTCTCTATCCTAAGTAGAAATCAAATAGTCTTAAGGGAGTTTTTATATTACAGCTTTATAAAAAGACATATTTATGGAAGGGCCCTATTATTGTTACTATTACATTGTCTGACCCATTATATTTAAAGCATTTAGAGAGCCTTTGTTCAAATAACTCTTATTTAATTGCAGGAAAAATTAAATATTAATTCAGATACTTACCTAAATAAGATTACCTAATATCAAAATAAATGAGTCTCTATATTTAAAACTGTTTGGCAGCAATAATACATGTTTAAACTACATTTTGACAACTATTACTACATTTTCAAATATCTACTATTAGTACAATACAGCTAGATCCATTTATCCCCAGAATTTAAGGAAGGACACATATTTGTAAAATGTTTACAATCAACATCTGTCCTGTTTAAAATCTCACAATTTTTTCCTCGTGATTACACAAAGGACAAAAATGAAATGGTATCTGGTCATCCTTCGGGTTCGATCTCTGCTCTAATAATTGTGAAGTGTGAGGAGAAAACACAAAGGGCGATAGCCTAATTCAGTTTTCAAAAACATTAAAAAAGAAAAAGAAGAAGAATGATTCAGGTTAAAAATAAAGATGGTTTAGTTTTCTCTCTCTTACAGTAAGTAGCAGGAACATGAGCGGAGAACCCATAGAGGCTGTGCTCATTTCTATTCACAAAGAACGGTTCTACTGTCTGTCTGCAAATAAATCTCCTCGGTAAATAGCTCCAAGGTTGAGCTAAAGAATATTGTATGGATCAAAGAATTCATGTCTTCCTGTGTAAAGTGAACAGGCCGCAAGCTCACTTGTTTGTCTAAAACAATTAGAGCTAGTATGAAAAGGCGGGGGTTGGGACAAATAAGTTACAGCTGATTTTACTCTGCAAAATATTTCAGGGGGGTTTCAAATTAATAACCACCCAGGCCCCCAAACAGCCTAATCTTTGTCAATTGGTGCCAAATTATGCAAGGTGCTGCCAATTCTGGTTGTCTAACAAATCAAGACCAGTGTATGTTACTCCTCAGCTAAAGTCTGATGGATTCTGGTCATTATATGGGCTGATCTCATTTTCACACATGGAATCAATATGGGAGCCAGATGTTCATTTACAGAGAAGCATTGAAACGACTCATCTACACGCAACTTTATCCTGGACCACAGAGCCCCACAGAACCATCGCCTCTCCTCACCCAGACAAGGCTTCACACGGTACAAAACCTATAAACCATTCTGCTAATATTACTGTCAGCTGAATGACTTTTACAGTACTATATAAAGTTGACAGATAATACATGCCAGTCCTAATTTGAGATAGACCTTTTCTTTGGGGACCTCAACCACTGAACAAGCAAACAGATTGAGAAGTAACATTTATTACAACACATAAATCATTTTCTTACAACCACTATAGGTCTGGCCCTCGGGTGAAGGCTCTGCATAGCCGTGAATTCTAATGCGCTGCTTAAGTTACTGAACTGTACTGTCACTCTGCTCTTGGTGTGCAGAGGAGAGCTCGTCTAGCTTTTCAGAAGCAGCTTTTTGTCCCAATCATTTTGGTACTTTGTTTAAGAAAAAAAAAAAGTGCTAAGAACTGCCTTCCTGAAATAAAAAAGCAAACATTAATTAATTTCTCTTGACTAGCAATGCCAGCTTAACATTCTTACTTAATTTAAACAGACATGCCCATTATTTCATTTTATGCAGAAATTTCTGCATGGTTCAATATCAGAGAAATCTGAGTTTACTACAAAGATATACAAAGAATTTGTCACTTCAAAAACAAAAAATATTAAAAATATGATGTAATGAACATAGGTAGCACAACCTCTATTATATATTAATCCTTAATATATTGAGGATTAAACATGATAAAATATTAATAGAGCATGATCACACACAGCTTAAAGAACCCCTCCATTCTTTGTAGAACTGGCAAATCAAAATTCTCCATATCTATTGACTCAATACTGTCCTCAGCTGATGAATCTAATGTGTTCTTCACGATGTAGTAAATTTCTCTACTGCATTTCCTATAATAAATACTATTTTGAAATGCATGGGTTACCTAACACAGTGAAACTATATTTTGTATCCAGTTGTTTTTCTGTGATTCCTCAACCACCTTGGCCTCAGTGGAGTCTTCTAATTGCATTTAGTCCTGCTCAGTACTGCTTTGGATAATCCAAAGGATGTCTGTTTTTCATCAGGTAATGACCATTAAATTTGGCTGCATTTCCTTCTAAATCTTGTTGAATGGCATAAGAAACAGAAGCTAGAAAAGCCTTTCTTGTAGCTCTGCTGTGGTTTCTGAACCTAGACCTTTCTAGAATTTTAGCTTACTGCTGCAGAACTCTGAGGCCAGAGCAATTTGGAAGGGAGTCAGAATGTTCTCCAATTTCTGATCTCCTTTCCTGGGAGTATTTATGTCTAATGCATCTTTCGGTGTACCCTAGAAAGATTGGTCACTGTTCATTTCTAAAAATAATAATAAAAAAAAAAAAACACTTTTGAATTGTGAGCTTATGTCTGTGCAGCATTTGGGGCTTTGCCTGGCTTTTTCTTGAACTAAACAAAAATATTGGAGCATCAAATTTTCTAAATGTCACAAAATTCACTCAATGACTCCTTACACTGAATTAAAATCCTAGTGTGTTAAGGACTAATAATAAACGTTTCAGGGTCTTTTTTTTTCCCCATGTATAACAACATCCAAGCAAAGGAGTGATGTTTTCCCTCAAGTCCAACTCTTACAATCTCTTTAAAGAGGTAAAAGAGTTCCCAACAGAACAGGACCTACTCTAATGAGAAGGCTTACAATAAACCAGTCAACACCAGAAAACATATTAGGTTTTCATTTATTCATTTAATTATCATTTATGGAATGCTTGATAGATGTTAGGCATGAAGTTCAGGCTGAGGATTCAGAGACAGATAAGACATAGAAATCCCTGTCATCAAGAAGTTTACTGCCTAATGTGGGGAAGGATTTGCTAAATACCAAAGACCTTCAAATATTTGTGGCACACAGCAAGAAGAACATATTAATTTAGGCAAAATATCAAACCAAATAAACCCATATCCATTTTTGTTATTGTGTTGTCAATTTTCTATCCTCTACGATATTGTAAATTGTTCCTTCAAGGATAAAATTCTTCTTATTTTACAAAGAAAAAACCCCACAATAATAGAATTTTCACTGTGGGAGTTTAAAAGAAGTTGATGATTTCCAAAAGGAGTTATAGAAAATAAATAAGGAACCTGTTTTATATCCAAGGGGTTGAACTCAACCTGAGGGACTATTTTTTTATTCCTTGCATCCTCTCCTACTCAGTATACAGTATCTTATGGAGCCTGAATTTGTCCTTCCATCTGTGTTGCATCCTTGCCTTTCTCTCCAACGTGAAGGCCACCACTCTACTGCCATGCCCGTGGTTCATACCAGTAATACTTGCTATTCCAGCAGGTTTCTAGGGTCTTTCTTCCTCCTCCTCTAATACTATGGCAGGGTTGGTCTGCATGAAACATTACTCTCATTTACAAACATCCATCGCTTCATGCTGACTAAAAAGTGAAGTTCAATTCATTTAGCCTGAGACAAAGGTTTCTACCTCTGTGTCTTCAATGGTTTCCTTGAGGAAAAGGTCTGCTATATCCAAACTGGAATCTGTGCGTCCTCCTCCATATCCACACTGTACTCAATCCATCCCACTCATCTTCGTCATGTCCATCCTTCAAAGCCCAATTCAGTCACATTCTCTCATACATATCCACAGTCAAGTCTCAATTGTGCTATACCACTTGGTTTTCCTCTTTATATATTGGACCTACATACATTTATAAATACATACTTGGCTTGTAATAGATTTATCCTTGATGATGCATTTTTCAGTGGCTAAAAAGGAACCTTTTAAGAATTCTTAAAACTGCTGTTGCAAACACTGACCTGAATGATCACTCATTCTCAGGTCATCCGTTCCTAATTCAGGCTTTATTCAAAACTATTAAGCTGTTCTTCCTAAGCCATGAATTTTAAACTAGGTATTAATACAGCTTGGTTCTCTGGGACTTTGGTTCTCAGGCCCTATAAAGAATGTTAAACTTCTGACAATGACACAATTCCTCAACTGCCAATTTCTTATTGAAAGACATTTTCATTAATAGAGAAACTTTCTGTATTGAGTCCTGCTATGGCTTTGACCTTGGCTGTTCCCAAGTGCATTAAATATCTTGCAAATAAGTCCCTTCTTTTACCTCTTACACAAGTCAATTCAGAATTCAACACAGATGTCATGTAGCTTTATTTATCAATATTAGATAATTCCTCTTGCCATATTGAAGCATTTTGAGGAAAGCTTTCTATCCTTTATCTCCATTCTGCATGTCAAGGTTATCAGAATTAGTTCCAGATACAGATGTCAGAAAGCCTCATTCAATTGAAGAAATACATGTAAAGGATTTTAAGGATGTAATCAAGCAATATTCCATCACTAATTCATGTATCTATCTCAAGGACTAACTATTGGTCTCAGAGTAGTTTGTTTTACTTTTTCTTTTTTTCCTTTAAAGTTGTCTTTCATCAAACAGTTTGGTGGTCCTTTTAGGGCACTGGTGCCAGACAGTATGCATGTCAAGAGTTTAAAAAACATACCTCCTGTAAAACCTGAAATGACTGTCTTTCTAGTGGAAGAAAAGACCCACAAACACAAGAACTTTTGTCTCTTTCAATGTGAATTATCTGCTGGAATAAAATTTATTAGATGTCTCTAAATTTATACATTGCTAAAATCTGTTCTATGGTGTGTGTGTGTGTGTGTGTGTGTGTGTGTGTCCACTTAGAAATCTTTTCCTCGGGCAGTAACCAAAATAGCATATGCATGGATTTGATTGGCATCTATTCAGGAATATGTCTTCAATTTGGTTTAGGTCCATGAAAAAATGACCAACACTTCCTGCTGGGTGCCTACTTCATTGTTCTCTTTCTAGCATTGCATTTAATCTGTGCTCAAGGCTTCAATTGCTCCCTATTTCCCTTTCTGTTCTCTCATAAAATTGACTCCCTGGTTGCTGTAAAGTTCAATGATATCACTTTGAAATTGAGACTTTTGGTTGGAATGGACTGAAATTGCCACAAGGGAGTTGGGACCCTAAAGACTGAACATAGCCTGGGTTTCCCCAAAGATCAACTGACCCTTTAGTTTACATGATAAAAGTGAGAATATAAAGACTTTTATTTTTAATACTTCCAAAGATATTCACCATAATAAATTCTACTGAAACAAATCTAACTTCCACAGTGAATACACACCATATTTAGCAGTTAAATTACAAGCTATATTTAATTAACAAGTTATATTATATGTGACATCAAACAGACAAAGGCTTCTACATACAAACAGCACTTGGTAGAGGACAAAGGCATTTAAAATGTTTAGATGTTATATCACATATGAAATTTAACATAAATTTACAGCTAAAAAAGGTTTTGTCCTTCAGAAAACTGTGACATCAAGTCATTGCTGCCATCTTTAAATAATAAAAAGTTACCTTTGTTCTCAATAGGTGACAAGATTTGTGGCACTCATGAAGGGTGTGTAAGGATTTCTACTTATAATTTCTATTTTTAGAGGTTTATAAAAGCTATAAAAATTCTCTCAAAGCTGAGGATTGGCAAATAAGAACTCAGCATGAGGACATTTTTTTAAAGCCTAAATTTAAAAACAGTATGTTCATGCACTTTTTAAAGCATAAGAAGAAAAAACAGAATTTTTGAGGTTTTAGTTGCCTTTTAAAAAACCTGCATTCCTCAGGAACTGGTCTGTTTTTAAAATGGAAATTTGCAGACTATAAATTCAAATTTGGGCCATGTTTCTTCATGAATTCCATATAAATTAAAATAAAAAATTGACCCTATCATGAAAGGAAGAAAGTCATTGCTCTCAGAAGACTGTTTCCAGAAATAGCTATATTATCCTTCCCTCCAATATGGATATGAAAAATAGATGCATCGTTTTTTTTTCTTGAGCTAAAGAAGCAATTTTTTTATGAGTGAAAAAGATCAATGAATCACCATCATATTTTTGGTAAGAGAATACTATATTTTTTATCTGCATCAACCAAATTTTATTAATCTGTCATTATTCACCATAGTCTTAGATTTTGCTCAAAACTTAGCTCCCATGAATTTTGTGTGCATATATTAAATTACATGCATACTTGAATGGTAAAGTAAGGTTACTGTACAAATGGGGACCTCCAAAAAACAAGAAGTATCTTCTGGAGGGCAGGCGCCTTGTAGTACAGTCTACCCCCACTAGATGAGTTCTAGGAACCCATCTGTATCAGTGTACCAGGGGCATCATTGTGAGAGGCTTCAGTGAATTTTTTTAAAGACTCTTTCAACGTTTGCCCATTTCATGAGGGGTGATTTACCGGTGCACCTGGCCATACCACGCTGCATGCAGCAGTTTTTGACCGGTCTGGCTCCAAGCAACTTCCTTTTGTTTTCCCAGGTGAAAAAAAGTTCTCAAATGAAAATGTTTTGCCAATGTGGAAGAGGTGAAACAAACAAACAAACAAATAAAATAACGGCAGAAGTCCTAAAAGACATCAAAATTGACTAGTTCAACAACTGTCCTAAGCGGTGGAAAAACATTTCAATAGGTGTATTGCATCAAATGGAGAGTACTTTGAAGGTGACTGAAATTTAAACATGTAAGAATAAATACACAACTTTTTATGAATAAATTCGTTTTTTGGAGTCCCTCCTCGTATATATGCCTGAAAATATATATCTTCAGGTGCGGCGCACCTGAAGCCAAGCTGTATTGACTCCGTCTTTCCCTTGGACCCTTCAGCTGCGAAGAGAGGGGGGGGTCTGCTGCATGGGCAACAGCAGACCCTCCGTATCACCCTGCCCAGGCTCTGTAGCTTCAGCTTCACTGGAGAGGACACTCCAGCGTCATCGCAAGATGTCGATTCAACACGGGAGGAGACAGATACCGTGTCACTCCCGAGTCGGACTGCACAGCCATTCTCGGCGGTGCAGATAGACTCTTAAGAAGCTACACCATCGTCTCTCGAGAGGGACGGCTGCCGCCGCCGACGATATATCTTAAATAAATGTCCTAATAAGATTGGTCTAGCATTTTATCAAAAACAGCTCAAAATACTCAAGGATTTTAATTATTGTTTCATTTCAAAAATAGTTAACTACTCTGTCCCAAATATTGTTATAAGAAACAGGAATGACACCCCAAAAATGAGTAAGACATGGTACCTGTTTTTAAGATGCTGATACTGTAGTTGTAAATCCAATGTAAACACTTGTATCCACACTCTCTTATACAAACCCCCTACGATTTTTTTTTCCAGAAAAGATGATCTTCATAGGCCTATTCTCTTCCATACTTGAGTTTTAGGACATCTATATAGTTACCCAACCTTATCACCACAGTCTGGTTCCAGAACACTTTCATCACTCCAAACCTTTCCCTTATGCCCACTGTGATCCCCTTTCTGAAACAAGTCAATCCTGCTAACGCAAAAGCCCTCCTTGCTCTTCCCAGGATGCACCTACCCTCCCTTTCAGAGGCATCATTTCTGCCTTTGGGATCGTGTTAGCTGAGATTGTAATTCTAAAACGTAAATTCCATTGGTCCACGTCTGCTTTCTCTAATCATTTCTCTTTTAATGGCTCTGTCATGTGCCATTCCACAGCCTGATACCAGATTTCACAGTCGGAAGCACAGAGGACCTGCGTTCAGGTCCCCTGCTGGCCGGGGAGGTGCCTTGGTCTCTCTCCAGTTACCCAAGCCCCAGGATGTCCGCATAACTGCCAGGCTCACACCTCAATACTTGCCCTTTAGAACTGCGATCTCATTTAGTTCACAACTACCACTCATCTCTCCGACTTACCCTAGAAACTGGTAGAAAATAAATGCTGTTAAGAAATAAACTGAATGGACTGACCAATGTCTGAAGAACTTCAAAACAAGGAGCCGAACATGTTAAATATAAACCGAAAGCAAAAATATTATTTTGATGTAAAAATTAAACACAAAATCAGAGTGAAAAATGTTGTATGGACCACTTCATGGATCTTCATTGAAAATGTAGGAGCAGGTCCAATGAGTATTTAAAATTTGTTTATAAGAGCATATATTTAAAATTAAACACCCCCTCCATTTTCTCTTATCTCATGGTCAACTCCCAAGCTATTAATTTTTTTAATAATTTCTTCCCCATAATTATTTTAAAAATTTGCTTAAATTATTGTATTATCATTATCTTTTTTGTATTATCATTATCTTCTATGACTATTTGAATTTAGCACACTATTGCTATCTTTCATTCATAAAAAATATATTTTAATTTTGCAGTTAAATATTACATGCCACAATTCCAAATACATTCCACTTGAACCATTCAAATAAATGCAAGGCATACAAAAAAAGGAGTTCAATAGGCTAAATTAGTTCTCAAGATATGCTAGGAAATGATTGTGGTCTCATTAACATTCTCATGTTCAAATGCAAGACTTCTACCATCAAAAGATCTTTCATGTATCCTGTCAATTCCAGTGTAAGACAAACAGGATATATTTTGATGATTTTTCAAAATGTGTTTCCTGTAGGACAAAAACTATTAGATCATAAGGCTAGGAGGAACCTCAGAGGTAATCACATACATACCTGAGATAATCAAGGTGGTAAATATAAAGAAAATCTGTTGGGTAGTCAGAAATTAAATAATTTCAAGGCCATAGAACACACTGGAGAAAGTCATAGCTACAATACAAAGACATGTCTTCATTGACCAAACTCTTTCTACTTTTATGTTTCTAAATATCATTAAGATCTTGATGTTGTCACACCTGTGACAGACATCTTATAGAAGCTAAGGAGATCTGATTTTCTCATGCCTAAACTCTCATTTGAGAGTCATTATTCAGATTCAGAAACTTAATGAGCTCACCATTTTACATGGAAAGAATTTAATACACTAATCTATGCATTTTGTCATGAAGTATAAATTAAATCAATGTCATGCAGCATTAGTAAAGATAGACAAATCAATATTTGTTTTAATATAACTGACCTAAATCAAGATATAGTGAGTGAGTCTTTTAATAAGCTTTAAATATTTCATATATATAGCATATAAGATCACATGTTATGTAATTATAAGATGTTCTAAATTCTTCCTTGAATAAAGAACTAGTTTTGAGTAATAAGTAAATGTCAAAGAGAATTGTTCTTTCACATAAACAGTAATGACAAAATATCTGTTCTGTAATATTGTGGACAGAAGATCAGGTCAAACTACTAATTACTGGACATGTATGTACTCACTCTTCTTATCATCCTGCAATGATCTTCCTCCCTTTTAAACCCCCGAGTCACCTTACCACATCCTAAGCTTGTAATGTCAGATATTCCTAATTTTCTCTGTCTTTGAATTTCTCTTGAATGTGGAGTCTCTGATTCTTTCATGTATGTGGGGTTCCACATGTTTGTATGTAATTTAAAATGGCTATTTTCTCTCTCTCATGTAGATTTAATTATTAAATCAGTGAAACAACCTTAAAAGGTATAGGAAAGTTTCTTTTCTCCCCACAAGAATAAAAGAGAATAGACATACCTGTGCCCCAGCTGTATCTAGTTACCATGTAAAATATTGAATGATAACTTCAGCTGAATAGACATGGCAGGTTCCCTGTCAATTACCACTCATTACTTGTTAATACAATCCTTAGCAGAATAAAAATAAATTTGGGTTTGGAGACAATTATCTTTTTAACTCAATTTTCTCTGACCTGTAAACTTCCCAAACTCTTGCCAATGATATTGTGTAGGACAAATAAACTTGGCAATAATACTTTTTAAAAAGGTATGATTGACCCAAGTATACAACAGTACATCACTAAAAGTTATCACACAGACTACTGTTTTCTGAACGTATGCACACATTCACTAAGTAATCAGCAATACTGTATATAAAATGATGGAAAACACATACACACACACACACAAATAACATAATTATAAATGTGTTAACATTGTTAAGAGAAATTTTAAAGAAAATTATGACAGTAGGCATTTTAAGAGACTATAGAATAAATGAGTTTTCCTATAAGTAATAAAACTATTTGAGCTTTTGTTCAAATGAACAAATGAATCTAAAATATTGTAATTGGACCTTAAGTATATTTTTATATTTACTTCTAAATTTTACATTTTATATAGAATTTTAGTCAATCTTCCTGAGAAATTTAAGAACTTCAGTAACCTTTTCATCAGATGTCGAACAATGAATGCCAAGAACAATTAAAAAAAAAATCTTTGTATGGAAGCTTAGTTGAAATATTGGGGAAGACTCAGAAAAAACAAGTTGCCACAAAGTGAATTTCAGTCTGGATGCAGATGATAGGAATAAAAGATATACATTATAAAATATTGAGGACTTTGAAGGGGAACAAAATATACTACACCAAATATGCCTCTTTGGAATATTGATTATTTTGAGTTAGTTATTTTTCAGAAACAATCAACATAGGAGAAACGCTGAAAACTGAGTAGAAGTTATTCTTTTTCAACAGATGTTCATATTTATAAGGAAAATCTTTACTTGTTAGGGTGTTTCCCTCTCTATACCAAGGAAGGAAGGAGGACTGTAAATTAGAAACTCTTATCAATGGAGAAGGTAAGAATTTAAATCTGCATCTAATCAATGGAAAATGGCAGGGACTTAAATCTGCATAACAACTCTTGTTCACTGTTACATTCCTAGTAACACCCCATAATGGACTCCTACCCCCACCAATATCCTCTTTTGTCTTTAGAGTATAATAGTATTTAAGGTGGTGGTTTGGCCCATCTGGAGGAGTTCCTCAGTTTTCCTGGGAATCTCCCATGCAAACAGGAGGTACAAGGTTTGCCCAGAAAAAGGCCAGCCTGCTAACATAAGGAGAATGGTTTGCGCAACATCAATGTCTCCTGGTAGCCGAGGAGAGTAGACTAGAATACACATGCATGAACAATGATGACTTCACTGTACTAGTCAGTGGGGGCTGCTGAGTGAGCATGTGCACTCTGTGGCCGTCACATTCAAAATGAGTGAGCAAGTAGATCAATGAATTTGCATCAAATTTTGCATTAAGCTTGAACTTCCTCTGCAGAAACTAGTTGGATGATTCAGAAGGCCACAGATATGAGCAACTGGTGACTGGCAGCTTCAGTACAACTATGTGCCTGCTCATTCATCACATTTTGCATGGAATTTTCTGGTGAAATATCAAATCACCCAGGCAACTCAAACCCCTACACCCCAGATTTGGTGCCCTGAGACTTCTGGCTTTTCCCAAAACTGAAATCACCTTTGAAAGGAAAGAGATTTCAGATCATCATTGAGATTCAGGAAAATGCAACAGGCAGCTGATGGCAGTTAGGAGAACTGTGTGAGGTCCCAAGGTGCCTACTTTGAAGGGGGCTAATGCGTCATTGTCTTATGTACAATGTTTCTTGTATCTTATATCTTCTGCATGGCTGGATACTTTCTGGACAGACCTCATACACGTCATTAAACTTCTGTTTGTTTTTCTGTTGTTAATCTTTTTTTATTACATGGTGGGTAGAGGGGTGTCAACCAAGAGCTAGAAACAGTAGAGAAGAAATTACTTTCCTCCCCTACACTACCCTGAAATTATTTCATAACTGCCTTTCCATTTTTATTCAAATGTTAATAACTGGAAGTAAAAAATTGGAAAAGACATTAATAAAATTGGTTTGGGAAAAAAGAAGGTAAGACTACAATCAGTAGACTTGACTCAAAGAAAGGTCTCTACTTCAGGAAATTAATGATCACATGTTCTATATATTTCAGTTCCATAAAATGCTTAAAGAATTCACTTTTTAAATAGTTGCCCAGGCAATAACCAAATGATCTAAAATCTTCCACTTTACAGTCACCCGGTGGTTCACAATGTGAAACAATTTTGCCAGGAAAGGGCATTTGGCAAAGTCTGGAGCCATTTTGGGGGAGGGAAGGTGTTGCTGGCCTCTAGTGAATAGAGGCCAGGGAAGCTGCAAAGCACCCTGCAACATAAGGATAGCACTCACAACGAAGACCTGTTTGGCCCACCCATCAATAATGCTGCTGTTGAGAACTCTGTATAAGTTAACAATAAGTAACATTAGTGATAATAAAATACACAAAACAGAATTTAGAAGCTTAATCATCACTTAATATCTTGTTAATGTCTCAAAATAAAAAAACAATTGCAGCAATGGCACATTTGCTTGCCATTTTCACACACATTCTATCAGTTGTTCTTGACAAGAAACTTAGAATTAGGCAAAGTATTTATAATTAATCTCACTTTATAGTGCAGGGCACTGAAGCTCATCGAAGTTAAAGAATATGAACAAGGTCATTTAAGGGTCAGACTCAAACAGTTATTCTTAATCCCAGTCCAGTGGTCTTTTTACTGTATGATACTACATCACTGAATTTAAAAACTTTCTAAACATTTCAAAGAATGCCTGAACAATTAATGGAATCCTATTTCATTCTTATTTTTGCAGGGAAGGGAAATAGTAAAAAAATACCTTTTTCTATAATCTTTGATATGTCCATTGCTAACACAGGGATATAATCTGAGACATTTTTTTTTTTTGCTTTCAAACCAAAATATGATTGTTCATCTCATTCTAGAGCCATCACCTGGTTTGTAAAAAAGGGGAACATTTTCTGCTTTGATACTTCTCATAAATTGTTCTAAAACATCAAATATATTCAAAATGATATGGCCAGTTTGTACTCATTGAGTTCTTATGATTTAAAAGATATCCTATAGTTATTTTCTTATTCAAATCATTGAACTCCTTACTTTTAAAAAGCTTTGCATAAATACACACCTTCTCTGAAGGTACTTTAATGAGGCCTTCTTATGACCACATGAGGAAAGCAGATCAAGGATCTTAGCTTGTGTAATTTTTCTTGTGTAATTTTTAATACAACAGTTACTATTAAAATAAGATAAAGATGCCAAAGGATGTCATAGGGATTCTGAAAAGCTGATTAGCATGACGACATTAAAATAATAAAAACAGATGAGAGAAGAAGCTTCTATAATTCAATATACAAGGTGGGGCAAAAGTAGGTTTATAGTTGTGAGTACACAGAACAGTTTATTCTTATAATATTATATATTAATTATTGCATTATTTTCCATATGAACAACTGTAAACCTACTTTTGCCCCACCCTGTAGAGAGAAAAAAGTCAGCTAAATGGTATGAACTAATGTTATGATATATTAAATATACCTTTCTGCATGAAAAAAAAGACTTTAAAACATGTCTGGTATTTTATATAAAGTTTAAAGCTCAAATTCTTATCTCCAGACCACTTTGGGGAGATCAGAAATCAAAGACCTGACCATCTTTCATCAGTTTCAAACCTGAGTTAGTTTGATTCCAGACTCTGTGCTCTTGAACATGACCCAAAACGGCCTTGTTGGTTGTTCAACCATTTGGTACTTCAGTCCTGGTTGACTGGGTTTGTTTCAGAATCATGTTTCTATTCATTATGATTATTACTTGACTATTTGGTATGACTTCAAAACAGCATAATAAGACTGGGTCCAATAGAATTATCCAGTAAGCCACTATGATATTGGACATGTTCCAGACACGTTCCTAATACCTACTGTGCTGACCACCAGGTGTGAGGGCAGGAAAGCCACAGGGCCAGGGATTGTATTGCCCAGCACTCGAAGAGTTTGGGCAGCAGGGGATAAACAAGGTTTGGAATGTATGGAGTCAGAAGTACACTGTGGACAACACATCCAAATCTTAACAGTTCATACATGAAGAAAACTTAATGGAAGTGTTACCAAATTAAAAGAGAATCCTCAAAATTACTTCACATACCAATGAGTTGTAAAGCTAGAAAGAAAAACAAAAACTATTCTCTCTGTAGAAAATATTACGGAATTCTTGTCACATGATGAGATGTTCAAAGAGCATATAGACAAAAATGTGAGAGTTAGGAATCATAGAGGTGGTCAGGAAGGTAATTAACACAAACATGTTATTTTCTAGATTTTCTTGATAGTTATGGTATTTGTCAATGTATAAAACTGTGTAATGTGCTGTGATGTCTTTTCTCATTCTAAACAAACACTCATTTTTAGCCTAATTGTGTATCCATGACTATGAATTATTTTTCTGAAATGAGACCCTCCAAATTTTATAAGCTTTGAGGCCCCCAGAAAACCTAAGTCCACCCTTGTAGGTGCTAATCTAAATGGAGAAAGTTATTAGGAACTATGACTAAACTTTTCATTAAAATTAAAGGAGTCAATATGGAATAGCTCTGACCATCTAAAAACATTAAAAATTAAGAGATTAGAAGAATGATATCTTCCCTGGAATATTCTCTGCCAAATTCAAAGCAAATAGATAGAAATTTAAACTAATTTTCATATAACACCAACAGATACAAATCAAATAACTTCATATTCAAGTACACTGTGTAAACATATGCCAGTCATGAACACTTCAGCCTTCCTTAATTGTCAAGATCATGCATTTTGTGTGTCACTGTGCAACATTTTCCTAAAGGGCAGGGACAACTTCAATGTATGTACTAATACATGTCCACCAAAATCATATGATGAAAATTCTATCAGAATTTATTTGATATATTACTTCTACAGTAATAATTTTCAACTTTCTCTTGCTTTTTTTTGGTTGTTGTTAACTTAAAAGTAGTATTTTTTTGTGGGCACTGAACTTGACAAAGAAAAGCCAAAAAACCTAATGTGTCATGAACACTAAACCAAAATTTCAGTCATAAAGGCACATATTGTGCAAAACTATGTAGAAACACATCGTTCACATGAATATAACTTCTTAACAATATTCCTAGGGAGGATTTACCCTCATAAATGCTCATTAGAGTCATCCTTTGAACTTAAATTTTTTAATTAACTTTGAAATCCACAATGTAAATTTGAAATATGTTGCCTTTAGACATCATGTTCCAATTAAGGGGTTGGAATAAACTAAAATCTAATAAAAAGATTCTCTTTCAAGATAATTTACTTAGTGACTCCAAGTCCATTCCAACAGATGATCATTAGTTCAAAAAGAAAATGAAGAGTTGCAATTAAAAATATAGGCATTTTGTTCTTTATAATGTATTTAAGTACACAATAAATGTGACGCCAACAAAATATACTAAATATTTTGGACATGAAATATAGTATACATTAAAATGTTTTCTATATTATAACTTTAAATTTAAAAGGCTTTGCTCAACATTGTACAGACAGTGCTTACAATAATGTAAAGAGAATTAAAAGCTAAACTAAACAAATAAATAATGGTTGTTATTAGAATTCTGTAATTTAAAAAACTTAGATTAAGGAATGAGGTTCTAAAGGAAAAAAGAGTAAATTATAATTGGATATAATGTTTTTCCAATACTTTGAAATGTTAAATATAAACATTTTAAGAAATACTTCTTATGAAGTTCTTAACTGTATTTTGGCAGCAATTCATGGTATTTCTAATTCCCATTTGATTCCATCTGAAATATTCAACTCAGCAAAAGGGAAAACACATATCTAGAGTCCTGATACTGATTCATATACACACTTCTTGACTGTCAATATAATCATGATTGTTTTGCTAATTCATCAACGGAAGAGACAGAAACATTTTAAAAAGCAGCATTGATATATGTCCTATGATGGACAGCTTTAATTCTATCCAGTTTTTAATCTGTCAGCAGTTTCAAGACGATTTTCCTGAAGTTTAAATTCCAGAAATGCTCTGTACATATGTGCACACACACTTTGAGTGCTAGGAGACCTTGAGAAATTGACGATGGAGCCTGAAAATCACAGGGAAAGAAAACACAGCATTGGGCATCATCCCGGCTCATCTCAGGTCATCTGTCTGCTAGCTCTTCCTCATATAATCAGCTATACAGATACTTGATGCTTGGTCAAGTCATTTAACATGTTTGACAGCAGAATGAATTGTTAAGTAGAGTGTATTCTGTAGTCATACTTATGATGTGCACCCTAAAAAACTGAAAACTTAATTTTAACAAATTTTTACACTGCCATCTAAAATTTTACTGCATTAGAACTGTTATGCAAATTTATTCAAAATTTGTAAATAAGGTAAAATCAAAGGCAGGTAGAATATTATTTTAATTATATACTGAGGGATTATTTAAAGATTCACAAAAGGATTATTTGCTATCTAGGGAACGAAACGTCTGTAAGTCCTTCCTGGAGGGCTATATACTCATGCTCTTCTAATTTTCATTAAGAGTCAGCTTTGCCATCTTATTGCCTCTCTTATTAATGAGTTAGAAATAATCTTTAAAATGTGTTCACTCTATATTTGTCCAAGTATGCTGTTTTAACTTTTTTCAAAATTATTCTTTGACAGTTTTGAAGTTTCCAAGACACACCCAAGCAGACTCACCTTCCAGATAGTCCATGAGTATTCCTTAGATAAATGGTAAATTTCTAAGTAATATAAGGTATTAATAAACTGATCACCAATCTATCAAGACTATAGTGATTAAGACTTTATATATGCAATAGTGGCAGAAAAGTTCAACTGTAAAAGCAAGTTATAAAATATGCCTTTGTTTATCAAAGGGAAATAAAAAAGAAATTAGTTTTCAAACCAAACGGTCAGGTTGTTCTATATAAAAAAAGTACAGTGAAAGATGAAACTTTAGTGTCATGGTAAGTTGAATAAGGGTTGAGGGAAGAAAATTTTATGTCACTTGGTTTAATAATTACAGCAAATAACGATCCTGAAAAAAGTAGTGAACTCTATTATATTTGGGAAACCTGACAGACTTAAAAGAGAGCTTGTAAATTCTTTTCTAGCATATTGTATTAATGCAAAATTAGATAGATACTTTAATCTGGCAAAATGGTAAACTGGTCTTAGATCACTTACTATGTTCCAAACAAAGATGAGTAACATTTCTTTCCCTTTTGTATAATAAATCTAGATAGTAGAGGTGTTGCTCACTAGAAAGTTTCTATGTTTTAAGCTTTCTTTGGCATATCCTTGATTCTAAATGATCTATGGTTCCTTACAAAATGTTATCTCGATGTTTATTTAGAAATCTGTATTATCATTTTTATCACAGGTACCCCAGCTATAGTTTAGCAGGCACTTTGATCTGATGGTAATCACCCAAATCTCCTCTGCCATTGTTCTGATTTTCCAAGATTAGGTCCTCAGAGAGGGCAGGAGAGGAAGGATGTACTCGGAGCGTCCCAACATAGCCCCAAATACCCTGCTAATAGTAAGCTTTACTCTTCACAGAAATATAAAAGAAATGTAAATGACAGGGAAAAGTAGAAAGCTGAAATGTTTAAGTGCTTTGATAACGTGAAGGAGGCATCCCAAAAAAAACAGTGTTTGACCTGTCCGCCTTTGGGGTCCCAGAGGGTATCAAAGGCTAGAAAGATGCATTACTCTAGGATTGGTGGTGTGTGATGACTCTGCCTTTCTTTTCTAAAGTAATTAGTAAAGCACACAGTTTCTTGATATCAATTCCCTCAAAACTGTCCACGCAAAACACTTGGAAAGTTGTTCAAACTCTATGAAAACTCTAGGGTAAAATACCACTGTTCTGTCCCTAAAATTTCATTCTGCATGTTCAGATGTTTCTCTGGAGACCAGGGTCTTTGTAAGTGGTGAAGCCAACCCCCCGAAAAGGCTACTGAAGAGTATTATCATTATGTTATCTGCTGGTATATGCATGAGTCTCCAGTTACATTTCGGTTGGTAAATGAGAAAGTTCAGAATCATCAGGAATGTTACTCAGATCAGCTGTGCACTGGTTTAGGTTATTGCCAAACTCAAGAACATAAAAGAATCTTTCATTTTCTTTCTAAAATTATTTTAAGAATACAAATGGCCAGATATCAAAATAGTCCCGGGCAGTCAGTAATATTGTCATTACTATGTATAGTGTCAAATGGATCCTGGACTTACTGGAAGGATCATTTTGCAAGATACGTAAATGTCTAATCTCTATGTTGTGCACCTAAAGCTAATATATGACTCTATGTTGCCTATAACTGGAAAATAAATTATTTTTAATAAAAGAATAATGCAGCTTTACATCACAATATTTTCATAAACAAAAACATTAGGCCCAGAAAATTCCTTTTATTCATGCTTCTTAAAAAGCTATCCATAATTGTATTTATTGAACCATTACTATGATGAAGCTATTAAAAGATCAATTAAGTAGGTAAGAAATTATTTTACCTGCCCATATAGATGCTTAAGATGTACTTTGAGAGAGGATTTGGCTGGAAGCAGGTCGTTTTATTGTGTGTTCTTCAGCAGTAGCTGGCAATGCTGATAGAGTGCTGAACTGTTTCCTACCACAAAGTCCTCATAATCCTAACATGTGCGTTGGATGCATTTTCTTCATAAAATTAGAAAAGGCACATGACCTATGCATTAATATCAACTTTTTCTCTCAAATACAACTCTGTAGTAAATAAACAATTGATAGAAAATTCGAACACAATATAAAAATGGCATTAAAATATTCTTTACCTGAAAAAAAATATATTAGTGTACAAATGTAATTAAATTAACTAGCACCCAGGAACTATCTTAACATCAGTCAACAAATGTTAAGATAGTTATACTGGCTCAGGCCAGTGATCAAGGTTGCTTATAGCTTTAGGTGATACTACAATAGTCGTTAGAACCCATTCCAAAACTTGGGATTTCTCTAAATTTTATAAATATGTTACTATGGCTACTAATGAAGTCATAAATTCAAACAACTCTGTACTTTGAAGGCTGTTTATTGCCAATATATAGAGAAATTCATCTTTTAAAGATAAAAAATGTATTCAAACCTTTTTTGAAAGCATCTGAACCATTTTATCCGAGCACTAAATCTTTCCATTTACCAGAAATTGATTATTAAGAACAATCTTCTGGTTAGGAATTTTTATGTATACATGGGTCTGGCTGTACACAGTAAAACTCTTCCATCAAATATAGAAATCCTCTATGATTAAAAACACTATTAACTCATGCCCTACAAACTGAATTTAAGTCCGTTTATAATTGACTCTAAGCTCAGATACAGTAAAGACTCCTCTACATTACTAAGAAGGCAGGAAAGCAGAATCTCTACTCCAACAGGCTCACACAGTGTTTGTTCCCACATTGGTGTGAGGATGATGCTCATAAGCACAGCCCATTTAAGCCAATGTGGAAGATATTTTCTCTTTTAAAAATGGTGGTCATAGTGGTGCGATGGGTAACAGAAAAAGCAATAGGAATACTTCTGAGGGGTTAATAGGTATAATAGTAATAACCATTCAGTCTGAATATGTGTTGAATTCTTAAAAACTGTAACCGTAATTTTTGTTAACAACTTAGTAGTGTGAAAGAGTGGGTAGAATCAAAGCTCCTGAATGCAGAAAAAATGTCATAACAGTACCAACTATTCCTTTTATGTTGTCTTTACACTTATTTTCAAACTCTGATGCAGAATATATGTGCTAAGATTTATGTATAATGTATCTATCATGTCATATATCAATGTCACATTGTTCAAGAATAAAATGACTCAATTCAATATGATTTTTAAAAATCAATAACTTATTATTTCTATAAATATGCATAGGAGAGATTATGGGAGTTGAGCATTGTGAACAGTGACTTCATTTGAATTTCATAAACTAATACAACAGTAAAATGTGAAAGTCACTTATCTATTCACAAATATGGGACAACCACTATTTGTCATGTTTTACAATGTTTCTTTAATACAGCATAGTTTATTACAATATATTAGTTAATTTTTAAAGTTTGTTATTATAGTTCAACTTTATGACTAGAAAATATTGTCTTTGCTTTTTGTATGAAAATTAAATTCAGAAAAGTTACATTGTCTTTGCAGTTGACTTTAAGGCCATGTCTCTTAACTGCACTGGGTTAGAGGGCTCTGGGGGTGGGGGAATAACATTTGTTCATTCAAAAAATAAATTGAACTCTTGTAATGACCCAGGCACTACGCTAGGGTTATAACACACCCAACACAGTCTCTGACATCATGGAGCTTACAGTCTCCTTTGAATAACATGATCTTACTAAGATATTATTAGAAGACAAGAGGTTTCATGTGAGTAGGTGAGTGGTAAACCTAGCCTCACTATGAAAATGGAGATGTAATAGAGGGAGACCATTGATAAAGCATGATCACAGAGGAGACAGGAAGAGATTAAATGACTTAACGGAAGAAAAATCTTTGAATTTCTGAACTTCATCATGATACAAATACCACAGGTGTACTCTAGATCATTAGGCAGAGTAAATGCTTTGTTTCTCAAAGATGATGAAAGATTGTGATATCTGTATTAATCTGAGACTAATTGAGATAAGATCATATAAACCTACCATATTGTTTCAATTTGAGTTCAAAGTATTTGATTAATTCAATAGCACTGATGCAAAATAGAAACAGTGGTAATAAAGATTAATTTTCTAGAGCTGTGCTTGCCAGTATAGCAGCTAATAGCCATTTGTGTCTATTTAAATGTAAAAGAATTAAAATTAAATATGATTAAAAATTCTGTTCTTCAAGAGCACTAGCCACATTTCAAGTCTGTGACAGCCACATGTGACTAACGGCTACCGTATTTAAACAGCACAGATTACAGAAAATTTCCAACATAGCAGAAAACTATATTGGAGAGTAGAGAGGGAGAATCAAAAGGCATTGAAGTTTAGAGGCATTCACAGTAGTAGAAATCTAAGATAAACTTTAAAAAAAACACAATGACAACTATCCGTTAAGCAACTCTTTCACCTAAAACGGTAATGGTGCCACTTTTAGAGTACACACTGAGAAATAATGTAAAGCAGGAAGCTATTTGCAAAGACTGTGCATTCGAGACAGAAAACAATGTTATGTTAAATCAGGCTAAAAGGGAAATATGGAAAACTACTCAAGAAATGTCCAGGTCATTTAGTTTACACTGTTAATATTAAAAATAGACGGGTCTATTTTTCTATAACTTGAAGATATTTGAATGAATAAGTAAAAGAAAAAAGCACTTATGGTATCTTTCAACACCCTAAATCGGTTTTCTTTTTGTTCCATAATTTGGACAAAGACAAAAAGGTTAGAAATTGGTTAACAGAGTTAATTTTGAGAGAGAGAAAGGGGCAGGAGGGAGAAGAGAGAGGAATTAGAATATGGCTAAGTACTAGAAATTAAAAAATAATAAAATCACAATTAAAATCACAGATTCATGCCTCACTTAGGAGAAGGCAATAAACTATGTGCTAAAGACAAAACATTAGTTCTAGCACATTAGAAAAGGAATCCCCAGATTGCCCTGCCTTAAATTATGTGGCAAAGAACCAGACTATTTGTTTCTAGCAGCAATAAATTAACTAGTCACATAAGGATTAATTGCAAAACTGACCCTTGAAACACTGCCCAGTAGCCCAATTTTGAACAATAACTCAAATTTGGTCTTCTACCAAGGACTTTTTAGTAGAGAATCTGAATGGTCGAATTAATAGGAGAGAAGTACTGCTATGAGGATTCCTTACGAAATTTTTCCAGCTACCCCACCTACACTCCAAAGTGTGTATTTTATGTGTTTATCCCAAGATGGTGCACTTTGCATCCAAGTATTCTAAGTGATAGCAGGTTTCAAAGTAAATTTGAATGTTCATTACTCATGGGTTCAAGGGTATCATGAGAACATGTTCCTTATTAAGTGATATAATCAGAGATTTCAACCTTCTACCATTTTTTTTTTTCATTCTGGTTTCACCCTTCTTCCTATTTTTTAGCAGCCACTTATATCTTTATTCTCTAATCTCTAATCTCCCAAAGATATGTGTGCTCTGCGTCAGAATGACATCATTTAGGTACATAATTACCAACTATTTTTTCAGATGTGCAACATTATATTTAACGTAGAAGGTGAAATAATTTATCTCCAGATGTGTGGGAGGCTTTGTGCACTGTTGAAATCAGAAAATAAATATTTAAAGATCACCCTTTTTCTGACACTCTAACCACTAATGCATTCACTTGCCCCACAATTTTCATGCTGAGTTCTGATATAAAAAATATGTAAGAAAGAAAAATTCAGTAGCAGGCTTGGAACAAAGAAAAGAAGCTATAATTCTACTCGCTTCTTCATATTGTTTCTAATGCAATAATGGATGGGTTATAAAAATGAAATTGTGAGGACAAGTCCTTTTACTGGTTAATTATACTTTCACTTAAAAATGGTCCTGTGGAGAAAAATAAACTTAAAAAAAAAAAAAAAGCATAGTTAATAGATAAGGAGATATTTACCTCCCCCAAACGCTCAAGATTGAGAATTAATCAAAAGAAGCCATTTTGTCTTTTAGTTCAGCTGATATTACCTTTTTTGAACTGAGTTGAGATAAACTTCTCTCTATGTAAAAGTCAAATGGGCACTGTTATCCATTCTCCAAGTGTCAGAATCCGACTAAGGCACCCCAAGTTAGCGTCTTCCTAATCCTTTACACCAGAAAATAAAGAAGATTTTGTTTTGAGCCCTCCAAGATTTCAATGGATAAGTAAAACTGGAAAGCATAATGAATTACTTGATGGTAAACCCTAAATCAATAGTTTTACATTTGCCCAGTCTCCATTTTAGCCATTTCTCTCTGTTTTTAGCATTACAAAGCAATCACTGCAGAAAAATAAATAAATAACCCAAATAGGCATCTTAAAAGACAGATAGTCCCTTCTCTGGGAAAGTAAAACTAAAAGCTAACTATTTATTAAAGTTTATAATGACGTGTAAGTTGGGCAATTCAGCTGACAGAAGGTGTTATACCCATCTTTTTTATACAACTGTAAACCTACCGTGTATCTCCAGAAAACAGGAAATTGAGTACAGTATTAACTAATATGCACTGAGCACTCAGCCTCATCAGACACTGCATGAAAGTGTGCATCCCATTCACGTGAGTGAGAGTGGATCACCCACAAAGTGTTTCCACAACCTAAAACTGGTGTTACATCACAGAAGATCTTGAGAGCAATTACTTTTGTAAACATCTGTGATGCTCACCAGGACAAAAGAAAATAAGGGATCAACACCAGGTAGCTACCTGATAATATGAGTTTTCAGCATCTGGTAAACCAGCATACAAAAAGCACAGTTCCTCAACCTGTACAGGATATGAGCACACCGAGCCAGACCTCTAATAGCAACTGCCAGGCAAATAGAAAGATTTTGTGTTTACGAGCTCTTTGAAAAAATTAGATTAAATCAGCATAGATATATAAATGAGCATTTTAATCTGAGGATAAGGGGTAAGGAGAATAAAAAGTTAAGATTGCTTATATAATTCTTCTATTTTCCTCCTAACCTAGAGAATTTAATGATTAAAAAGTATCTTCTAAAGATCATGACATATATCACAATGTGTTGACTCTATCTCAACACTGTGCTGGGTATTTTAGAAGAGATAAGAGGAATTCAAAATATAAATTTAGCTATGGTAGAACATGAACTTTGCTTGGGAAAAATTAGACATAAAAATAATTCAGGGAGTTGTTACAGAGAGATCATTTCATCGGCGTGAGGAAATGAACGAGTTGTGTGGTTCCTGGCAAGTCAGTAAGAGAATTGGAGCGAGCATTGCTTATCAAACTTAGACAAATGTGAACAGCAATGTGAAAACAAAGTAATAACAAAATGAAGGTAACAATTACACTGAAGTAATAATAAGAAAAAGGTAATAATTGCATTGAACCATAACCTATTTATTAGGCAACCACTGGCCCTAAAGAATATGTAACTAGTTTTCGTATTAAAACAAATAGGTACCTAAAGAACTTCTGGTTTATCAATTCTATGAATTTACAAAAATTATCTACTAAAACGTATGATATAGCAGCCAAAGAAATTCAGAGAAGGAAAAAAAAATCATGTAGCCTGAAATATTTAGGTTTTTTTGAAGACATCAGACTATCTAGTTCTGAACTTATTAACAATATTTAGTATTCAAAAATATTCTTGTAACCAAAGATATCTATTAGCAGGACCACCCAACTGACTAGCCAATTCATATTACTTATTGATTATAGAGGTACTGCTGTGTCCATTAGCTGTGATAGTGATCTTTCAGGAAAGTCTCAGCTCCTGACATCTCCCAAAATGAGAGGCTAAAAACTGAAGGTAAAAAAAAAAAACTTTTCAGAGAAGAAAGTTAATACAATTAGATATTAATATATTTTATGTAGATGTAAATGGATTGGTAGATAGGAAGACCAAAACAGAAAGACTGACGAAGAACTCAGCAAGGGACAGATGAAAGGGATTAAAGAAGGCAGATTAGGAAAGAAGCTAAAGCGCTCCTTTTCCCAACAGGGATGAGATGAAGCTGACAAAGCTCTTCCAGTGAAACAGAAAAGACTATTTACACAGAGTAAGGAAGCTCAGAATAGAAAACGAAGAGTGTAAGAAAATATAAAGCCCTTCATTTGTAAGAAATACCCTCAGCAGTCAAGAGACCAGTGAAAGGATTGCTGAGCATACATGGAAGGCCAGCAGAGGATGAAGCATGAAGATATCCAATGATGTGTAGACTGGGAATTGTTTCAAAAAGGCCGAGGAAACAGGTGAGGTGAAAGGAAGAACAGGAGGATGTGGTCAAAGACAGGGGTGTCTGAGTTCTTGGTCTTAAGAGGATGTCGTCGTGAGGAATGACAAAATCCAAGGTATTGCATGTTTATGAAAAGCTGAAGAAAAAAAGAGTATAAAGGTTATTGACACTGAATAGGCTGAGAAATTCTGAGAGAAAGATATTGGAAGAGTCACAAAATACAGAAAATAATCCATAGATTAGCTATTCAGACCCTGAATAATACATGTCTGCACCATGATTTTTTTTTTTCTTATATAGCTACAACTGGTCCAGTAGTACTAAAACAAGTCTATAGGGCCTAAGAGGAGAGGAAAGTGAAATTGGAGTGTAATTTAAATATATGGTAACAACATGATAAATATTTGACTTATGGAAACTAACATCAAAGATGAAGATTCTGCAACCTGAAGACAGGATTTTCATAACTATCTCAGTATAATTGAATTCAGTAAGTACTGCTTGAGAGTTACACTCTCTTGTCAACGAAAGTCATTTTCATTTTAAATTTCCTCTAAAGATGGCATCTTAGTCTGCTCAGGGTGCCATAAAAATTACTATAGGCTTAAATAAAAGAAATTTGTTTTTTCACAGTTCTGGAAGCTGGAAAGTCCAAAATCAAAGTTCCAGCAGGGTTCAGTTTCTGGTGAGGGCTCTCCTCCTGGCTGTGGGCAGCTGCATTCTTGCTGTGCACCCTCATGACCTCTCCTTTGCATGCACATGGATAGAAAGCAAACTCTCTGATGTCTCTTCCAATAATTGGGCATTAATCGCAGCAGACCAGGGCCCTACACTCACAACCATATCTAACTCTGATTAGCTCCCAAAAAGTCCAGGGTTAGAGCTTCAACATACAAATTCTGGAGGGACACACACATTCAGTCCATAACTTACAGAAAAGACTCCCGGAGATGAAAACATCTTTCATAGATGCTTTGCATCATCAAAGGTTAAAAGATAATGCCTCAAAACTCAGTCCCTTTCTTGACTTTTTTACCTTTTTAAACATCAAAGTTTGTTAACCAAATCAATAGCAGTGATTTAAGAAAGTGTTAAAGATATAACACACTAACTGACTTAGACGGAGTCTGAAGAGGGAGAAAAACATGGAGAAATCACTTTATTATACATTTATTTCTTTCTCAATTACCCATTGTAATAATTATTTAGGCAAAATATAAATTTTTTTAGAGTTAGAAATATACTATGAATTTTCCCTACTGCCTCCCATAACATGACACTTTAGGTTTTGAAAGCTAAAGAAAAGTTAATAAAATAAAATGTAGAATAAAAAGTTGTTCACACATCACAATCAAGACTTGATTTACCTGCTTTAGATATCAAATATAGTTCTTCAGTTCACTTTAAATCTTAATTGTTATTAGAAATTGCAGAGTATTACAATCTGAGTAATATTTCAAACTCCAACGTTTCACATTGCAGTTTATGAGTGATGATACCATTGCCCACTATTACTCAAATATAGTCTAGAGTTCTATCATTTCACATCATAACAGAATTTCTTAAAATTAAATTTTAAAGAATAAAATTAGATGATTCTTGGTCAAAACATGAAATTACTGAACCACCCAAAGTAAAGCATTGAGGTACACATATCTATATACGTGTATATGTATAAACAAACAAACACACACACACACACACAATGCAATTTAACCCTAAACTTTAAAGGCATATTTTTTAAAATTATCTTAAGTTACCATAAAATAGCATTTTGCAGTAGTATAAAGTATCACATATAATTTTAAATAACTCCTCAGTTTTACCAATACATTTTTGTATGCATTCATTTTTTATTTTCTTATTTTAATTAATATAATAGCATAAATTCAATGGGCGATCTTGCCAATCTGGTCACTAACATAATCCAAATTGATAGTCCACATGCCTAGACCCTGCAATCTACTGCAATGTTTTGGAGTTAAATGGGTGCTTCCTAAATAGAGCTGAGAAACCATGTGTTTTAATGTTTTCATCACTTTAAAACATTAACACAAATTTGAAGGTCAGAATTTTACATTGAGAGATCATTTTCTTTATACTCTTAAAATAAAATTATAAATTGCCTTTGGAAAAAAATCAATTTGTTTTGACACATCAGCAAAAGTTTGTACATCACATTATATGTCATGAATAAAATGCTAGTACAGAGCAATATAGGGAGCTCACACTTACTCTGTTCTCTCCCTGTCTTCTCCCTCTCATTAGATATAGGTTGTTTAAATTTTCCATTAGATGACTCCTTTAAAAAGTCTTATTATGACATAAAGAGAAAAACAGATATAATTTTAAATCAACATGCAAGCTAACTTGATCTATCTATGTTCTTCCACTCATAAGTCTTTTAAATTAGTTTAGTTTTTTGTATAAAACTTATTGAAGAAAAAAGTGTTCATAGTTAAGATTCGTTTACCTTATCATGTTAAATAAAATGTGTTGTTAGAAGTATACATGCAAATGAGAGCATTTTGTTAAACACAAGCAGTTGAAATATCAAAGTCAACTCTACCCTACAGAGAGCTATAAAGAAAAACCGTTAACAATCACAAAAACTCAATAAAGCTGAGACACTTGTTCATAAATTCAAACAACTTCTACCACAAATCCTTACTAAGCCTAAGTAGTTCAACTATGCAAAATGTATTTAAAACCTATATTTATTTATTATAAAAATTTACCCTCTGATCTCCATGTTTTGGAACTGCAAATTAAATTCTATTAAACAGAAACATCCTAAGCCTTCAAAAGATTTTTTAACATGGAAGAAAATATGTATGTAGGATATTAAGATATAATCCAGAAAATTTCACTGTTTTACATTTGTATTCATCAATTATTTGCTTAAACAAAACGTCCAGGCTTTGTGGAAACCTGAAGGAAGAGGTAACTGAGCAGAATGGACTTCGAGTTACTCAAAAGCTGGACAGATGATCATCCTTGCTTCTAATTTGCTCCTGGTTTAATCTTAGTCACATTTTACAAAGCTAACACTTATCCTCCAGTGTTCTACTAATTGCTTGGTGCTATGTTGACTACTGGGAATGAACCACAAGATACATCACTGTAAACGGCAGGGAGCGCTTCAGTGATCCGGAGGTTAGAAACTTCCATCAGCAGAAAGGGAGAATTCTTCACTTAACTCAGTGGTACAAATTATTTCCAGGTGGTGATAATTATCACTTGTGGTGTTTGATATTCCGGACTTTGCATCTAAATTTATACTTGACAAGTTAAACTTTTCATCCTGTGCATTTTCCCGTAATCTCTCAAAGGCCAAAGAGAAGGATAGACAGATTAGTGATGGGTGAAACCAATTCCACCCAAAATGGCAACACTTAATTACAAGCCTTGTTGTTTATAATTAACTGTGTAAATCACTAACTTGAAAGTTTCTTTTTAAAGTATTTAAAACCAACTCTTTTCCCAGGGGGATTTAATACTGTATATTATTACATAGTTAAGTATTATTTTGTTTGTTCTGTTAACAAGATGTGTAACTGACACATTTTAGAGGTTGTCTTGCCAGAAAATTAGGTAAATTTCATGAATTGCAACAATAGCTGTTCTGTACTTTTCAGTGTTTTAGGTCATTCTTTGCTCATGTCTGTGTGTGCGTGAGAGAGAGAGAGAGAGAGAGACAGAGACAAAGAGAGAGAGAGAGAGCCAATGACCCTGAGGAAGTAATATTTGAGTGCTGAGTGAATGTCAAATTCTCCACAATTTCAGAAAATAAAAAGTAAGCTTACATCTCTTCTGAAATGCATTCATTATTCAGTGGGCAATATTTAGAATCATAAAACATTTACTGAGAACCTACTATGTGCCAGATACCATATGCTTTATAATATTCTAATTAATCACTTTTTTTTTAATATTTGTAAGTTTCAAAAAATACTAAAAGGTGGAAATAGCTCCTATTTTACAGATGATTAATTTGAGGTTTACAAAATATATGTAACCTATTCATGGCTACTGAGCTAGTAAGAGGTAATAGATCTATAGTTTGAACTAAGTTCTTCTCCATTTAAGCTTTTGTTTTTTCAACCAACCTTGCCAATACAACATCAGAAAAGTAAGTTATTCACTTACGTGAATATCTGCATCAAAAGAAACCAAAAGGAAAAGAAAATACAATGCATATGCATTAAACTCTAGATGCCTATCACATCACGTTAACTGAGTCAACCTAAAATTAAGCCTGTAAAAACAATTCTCTAGTTCCTGATTTATTACTGCATTAAACTAATATTTACTGAGGGCCTATACTGTCTCAGATACTAGAAATATAAGGAAGAAGAAACAAAGAACCCTTCCCCACTCTAATGCCAGAGGATCCATCAGCAAAGACATGTCAGTAATAAGGCAAGTTACGTTCACTGGTGAAGTATCAGCAAGAGTTACAAGGAACATTTTGGGATCAATCTCATTCTAATTTCCAATTTAAAGTTAAAAAAATATATATATATGGACTCTAATTCAATCATTTTAGCTTCAATTATCCAATTTTTGCCACCATTTCTAAATCCTTATGCCTAGTCCCTCGTCTCCCAGTTTTTCATTGTATTGGCCAATGACACCATCTCAACAACCCATCATCTAGCATCTGAAAGCTTGCTCCCAGGAATCGTGCCTCTCAAATTCTTCAGAGTTACTGTGGATTATTTTTCTGTTGGGTACAGTGTGGCAAGAGAAATCTTTGAACCCCACATGCTACCTCTTAACTGGAGTATTTCTGTTCTAGTCCCTAAAACAGCCAATCCTCCTTCATCCCTCAGAATTTAATGTTTATAATCTGGTTGTATTTCTCTCAGGTTATAAACTCCATCATGGAAGAAATATGAACATATTTAAGTTTTTGTACAAAATAGCAAAACACAATATCCTAAAACCCACCAATGTGACTGTCAAAGTAGAATATTGATAGGAAAGGAAAATATTGCTAAATATTAAGGGATATTAAAAAATTAGGAAGGAGGTTTGACTTTGGGTGGTGAACACACAATGGAATATACAGATGATGTATTTTAAAATTGCACCATTGAAACCTATATAATATTATTACTCAATGTCACCCCAATAAATTTAATACAAAAATTTAAAAAATTAAACATAAAAAGTAAAGAAAAAACAAATGAAAAATAATAATATTATGAAGCTCAGTGAATGCAAAACAACCAACTGATGACTAGTAATTTGATGTAGTTCGAATGCAAAAGAAAAAAAAATCAGTGAGTAGCATTTTTTTACCCTCTGCCTCCTGTATAAGTTCCTCACCAGTTGACTGACCAATTGTCAGTTAATCGAAAAGTCAACTGAAGGGAGGAATCATTAAAAAATGCCATATACAGTATCATTTTTTCATTTTAATCAATAATTACATTATTCAGTATAATCATGTATCATATTTTAAAATGCCTAAATTTTTTTTACTAGTTCTTGAATTAGATACCACGTTTTCATTCCTCCGTAAACTTACTGGATCCTCTAAAACTTCCAAATTTTAGATTATAAGCTTTTCCCCCATCTTTTACAGCTGTCTCACCTAAGCTCGATACTTCAAGTGATATACATTTATTAGATAGTTCTTAAGCATTTATTTTCAGTCACAGAAGAACTGACTTTTCATTCTTAGATATCACTACTCTATATAATATTTAATTTATTTATGTAAACAGACTATGTTACAATAAACAACAATAATCAATTCAAATGCTGTAACAGGTTTGGAGTCCCCACTGACTCTTGTACATACACAAGCCAACCAGCAGTAGCAGAAGTGTATACAGGTCACATTAGAAAACATAATCTGCTACCTGCAAGCACTCAGCAATGCTATGGACAGCGAGCAGCAGGAGGTCCAGGGAGTTCTGGCTAACAGAGCTCAGTTAAGAGGGTTTCAGCTGCACTTTCTTAGTAGCCATCTTTTTTTATCATCATAGTGAAAAATGTTCAACCTGACCTTCTATTCAATACACATTAATGCTTCACTATAAATAACAGCAAGTCAAAAAGCTGTAACTAATCTTTATTCTAGTGTAACCAGTTTTTATCGGTTATGCCAAGGCAGTGTATTACCCACCTAAAGTAGTGATCTTTATGTGTACACACACTTCCAAAATTATATTCAGATTTTGTATTTTTATTTTTTACTTATTTTTATTTTTAATTCACTCAAATGTATGTTTATTGATCACCAACTGAGTGAACCACCTGGCCATGGCTTATTTGTGTTTTTAGATGAAAGTTCAATCATTAGAAAAACAAAATCAGTACAAAAGGCAAGCATTCCACTTGAAAATACTATATTCTTTGGCTCTGACAATTATATAGTCTGCCTTGTATTCAAAAACCAACCTTTATTAACAGCATTCAATTTCAGATTCCTCATTTGTAAAATGAGACTGTATTAAGAATCCACTCATCCTTGATACATTTTATGATTCTGATATGGATTTTCCTTTAAGGACCACATTCCATTTTAAGGTATACTTGACACATTTTCACCCAAATCCTAGACTGTAACACAATATTTATTAAGTGAGCTGCCAGGCATTCACTGCGCCAGAACCTCTTATATCCACACACAGCAGGACCCAAAATGAGTAGCACTATATGGAATTACACCGATATGAAAAGTCAGAGGTCAGCGATGCCACACAGAGCCCTGCAAATGCCAACAGTGCAACGTAACGCCCTTTCCACGTCCAGGACAGTTCTCCATGCAGCTTCAGCAAAAGAGATTAATGGTGAGGAAAGGAGCAAGCAGGAGACATGCGAGATTCGGAAGCCCAGCCAGTATTCCATTTGTAATTTGTCACATCTCAGCACAATAAGATGACTGCAATTTACAATTTACAATGTTGGCAATTTACAATTCAAATGAGTGCCTTGATTTTTTTTCAAAGAATGGACTATGTACACATCAGTCACTATGACACAGAAATGCCCGGTCAGGTTCATTTTAAATGCACGTTTTAGTTGGTACTGTTAACTAATCACTATCATTACTTTTACTGTTTACGAATGCAATATTTATTAGGCAAAATGTAATTTGGAATCCTTTCTTGCACCCAAACCTAATTCATTTCCTGACTTTCCGAAATATTTATATCCTGATTAGACATATTAGGTCTTTAAAGCTGTTACATTAAGATGATTTACTTATTTCTGGGGCAGTGTTAGAAAAACTACTCTCTAAGAGGAGACTAAAAAGGAAAAGGAAAAGAACACACAGAGTCTCTTCCAGGACTTAAAAAAAAAAAAAAAAGATGAAAAGACGAAAAGGAAGACGGAGGCGGCCTAATTCAGGACTAAGAAAGAGGAATTAGGTGCCAGCCACCCCCTAGTTTGCATCCTGGTTTTAAACTCTGGCTTCCCTCTGTGGCCTATGGCAAGATTCTTACCTTGCTTGCATCAATTTCCGTATCTATAAAATGGGGATGATGATACTTACCCCACCTTACAGGCACGTTGTGAGAATTAATTAGTGCTTGTGAAATGCTTTGAAGATGAAACAGGCCATATAAATGCTAACTATTATATTCCAAGAGAACTGTCCAATGCTATAATTAAACAAATTCAAGTCCCACAATATGACCTACTCTAAAATGATCAGAGTTCTGTGAGGAAAAGCCCAGCTCTAGTTTCCTCCTTTCAACTTATTGAAAAAATCTGGGAACAAAACCCATGTACATATTTTATGCTTGCAAAACCTGAGAATCCATACTCCCCTTAAGCTTGACACAAACAATTTCATCAACCATTAGGGCAGTTCTGGGAGCAGCTTGGTGTCCTAAGGGATGTGGAAGCCCAAAGGAGAAAGGGGAAAAAAAAAAGATGTGATATTTACAAAACCACTTGAAGCACAGGGGAAAATAAGCTAGTTGGCTTGCTGTTGTTACCTCCATTATCATTCCAATATGGAACGAGGCATGGTCTTACAGCAAAGACACAGTTTCAAAGATTCCAGTGTACCACACTAAGGTGAGAAAGATTAAACTAAGTTTGCCGTTGTGGTATGTACAGCCACTTATAATATCAAATTTTCATATATTTTGTTTCTTTCACGATTAGAAATGACTTGAAATTGCCAAACCATTAGCTTTCCAAAGACCTCTTAAATTTAATTTTTTTAGCCATCTGTGATTTTTCTTCTGAAAGAATGATGTGTTTATTTTGGGCAAGCAACCAGGTCTTCAGTTCTGGTCTATACAACTAAGCACACACACACACAAAAAAATTCTTACCAAAATCAAGACTTAAAATTTGAGCCTAACTTTTTATCAGATTTTAAAATGATGTCCCTAGTTTTCTCTTCATTCAAGGTTCATTTTGGTGATATGTTTAAAGCCAAAAGTCTTTTCTCTTTTTTTGCACCAAAATGAACCAAAATGAAACACTATTTCACTTCAAAACAAGTAACAGTCTAATTTTATTTAGTCTGGGTTTTAAAATGGCCCTCTCATAGGTTTATAGATCATTCGGTCATTTTATAAAATCCTTAGGTTTTGCTCAGAGGAAACAATTTAAGGACTAATTTCCCTGACATTGCTCAAACTACATGTTCTTGATGCTCATGTTTTATTTTTAATTTTTTTGGTTGTTTTCTTTTATTTATTTTTAAAGTATATTTTATTGATTATATTGTTACAATATCATGTTTTCTTAACATAGCACTAACAATGCCCTTAACAGTAAAACACAGAAATGCAAATAGCCTCAACAGTAAGACATGGTTTGTTTTTCAAATCATTATTCACAATTCAACAAGGCAAAATGAACAATGATGTATCTTAAACATGAAATAAAATCATCATAAGATATCAAGGGATTAAAAGGAAATTTCAGGCCAAAAAGGAAATAATGCCAAAGCCCTGAAGTTTCATATTGGTGGGCATTACAAAGGGAAGGAAGCAGAAGAGACTTGTGCTTAAGAGGAAAGATCTGGTACCAAACCTCAGATAATTCCAGCCCATTGCCAACAGGACTTGTCTTCTTCTGACCTCATTTTCTTCCCCACTAAAATAGGAGTATCTATCTCATGGGAATCGTGAGGATTTGATGAATTAATATATGAAATGTTTCCCCGACTGGCCCTCAGGATCAAGGTCATCATGACCTATATGATGTTGGATCATGTGCAGGTCAAAGTGTCAGAAAGGCCCTGAACTGTACAGATGTCAGCTGGTGTTTTCGTTAACATCCCAGAGTAGAAACAAATTTCTTCCAATTATACCTGAAAATACTAACTAAAATGTGTACTGTACCATTTTACTCAATAAAATTTATAGGTATCCAGAAACCTAACAAAATCCACTTCATGGACAATATTTATACTGACATACAGTTATTTAAAACTACAGGCTCTGAAGCATAACAATTTTACCCTAGAGAGTGGCTCTGAAGTCCACCAAGGCTTAACATCTGTGTCAGTTAAAATGCACCACTTTATAAATGTAATTACTTCATTCTCCAGGAAAGTGTAACTTCTGTGGGCTTTTTAGTTTTTCCTTTTGTGAGTCACTACAGTGGATGAACATCAGAATTTAAAAGCAACTGAACCTCATTGGAGACGAAGGAGAAGAGGGCAGAGGGAAAGGAGAAGGAAAAGAAGAAATAACTTTTGTTTCCATCTATTCGTATCTGGTTTAAAGTTCCTATTATTAGAGTCATTTAAAAATGCAGATAACTATACATATCTGAAAGGCTTGCAATAAGTCAGAGTTTTATTTTTTATTTAACAATTGTATTTTGACAATCCTTCAAAAAGGTCGTCTTTTTCTAATCATTATCATTAGCGGCTCTTGCACACAGTCTCTGACCTGGATGCATATGAATGGCAGAGAATACTTCCTTACCACGCTTTTACTGTGACTTTCACTGTGTCAGAAACTACTCCTACCACATACAGCCAAGCACAAGGAGAAATAACATCGTGATAATCAAATATGCTGAAGTAAAGAAACATAGATGCTCCTCTCTGTGGATCCCTATTAGAGCTTCTTCTGCTGGTGTCAGTGTGGTAACTTGTGTGATTAAACCACATGAATTAGACCTTTCCTTCCTCTAACCCAGTAGTGGTTGGACTAGATGGTCAATGAGTTCAAGTTCAATGGTTCACAGTGTGTTTTCTTAAATGTGTCTCTAAGTTCCCATCTAGATAATTCATATCCCTCATCAGCCTACCTAAGAGCCTTGGACATTACTGGTAGCTACTATTTAATAATCTTAAAGAGCAAATAGTCATTAAATACCACAAACATTCAAGGGTGTCAATGGCTTAACTCTTGTCTTACTCTTGAAACTATTTGAAACAAAAGTCAAAGTAAAAAAATAATAATAATAATAAACAGATGTACACAATATTTTATACTTACTAAAACGATTATATTAAAACTGGGTAGTCATTTTATTACGCATAGTTTAGAAGAGGATTCAGTTTAGATTGATGGACACAATCCAATTTACCTAATCATTTACCCTCATAGTGTATTTTAATTATACTTTATACATCCATTAATCAAAGTTTCAGGACAAATGGTTTCACTGTTATTTCAAGAGTAGTCAATAATGTGAAAATGAATATAAAGTTATATCAGCAAAATGCATGTATTGCAACTCATTACACCAATTTTGATTCTTTTTCAAATTATCTACAGTTTTAAACATTTAATACAGACACCACAAACTTGGCTGAAGCACTTGGTGCGCATAACTATCCAACACTACGGGATGAATTAAGAACTTCTACTCTGATTGAAATTTGCTAATTTTTCAACACAGAAGTTCAGTCTAGATTCAGGTTGGCAAAAAGAAGGCCAGATGTCCACAAGTACAGACAAGGAGCAGTTATTAAATAATTCTGAGAAAAAACCTCGAATCCCATGTTAACCTTCCTCACAAAGGCCCAGTTCAAATGTCTAAATAATAAAACTGCCAGTACCCTTGTCGACTACATTTGAAGTTTATCACTGACTTTGTAATGTCCTAGAAACTAAGTTTTAATCTAGCATCCCAATTACGGGAAGTTTACTTAATTTTACTTTTTAATTATATTAAGAAATATATCAAGTCATGTAATTCTTGTCTGATAAAATCATTAAAAATGCTATATCAAACAGCAAACGTTTAAATGATGTTTTTATTACCCATACTTTGTTAAAGTGACTTTCTAAGCATGAGCTTTTTTGTGTTAGATTTTAAGTCAGGAAGGGAAAAGGACAGTGTATGATTCCATTCTCTCTGCATCTCTCCCTTCTGTTTTCTCCTCTAGGTGAGACTAAACCCACCCTGTGAGTCTCTCTGTGTTTAGCTGGGCCAGCGAGCATGGAGTATAAGCTCCTGGGCTGTGCTGTAAGGGGATTTGGGTGTAGATTCCTGTGCCTAGCTCTGGAATATTAAGCAAGTGGCTTGGTTCTCTGGTCACTGAAAGCATCACACATTGTGAAGTGGTCCAGATAGGAAGCAACCCTGATATCAGCTTCAGGGACACTGGCATGTTGACCAGCTCTCCACCACTCCTTATTTACGGCACTTACCTGAATTTGCCTTTTGGGTCCTGTTCTCTGCTTTGAACAGCTAACTACCTACCTGAAAATGTAACTAGACTGGGGTATAAATACTAGAAATAAATTAATAATGTGTCTACTCTAAGGATCACTTCTATTTTAACAACAACAACAACAAAATACTCATAATATAAACCTAAAGAAAGTCTTAAAGTGGGCATTTTAGAAACCAAATCAGTGAGATTAATTTGGAGGACTGAGGAAGCAGAGATGATATTTCAGAAACCTGCAAACCAAGACATAGAAGAAAAGAGGCCGGTTAGAACCACATTTGAAAATTCTTAACTGTAACATTAAACTCCTTAATCTTCCTAACAGTCATATACTCTCCAGTAGGTCTATAATTAAAGTTTCAGGTATTGATTAATAAAGCTATATTCAAATTCATAAAAGAATTAGTAAGGGATGAAAAACATTTCCAGCATAATCTCTGATGTGTCTTGTTCAGAATGCCATTCTTAATCACATGGGCTTCTGATTGCTAACAATTAAAATCATGATCTCCTTTCTTCCCCCTAATAGATGAATGCCTTTATGAAGAAGATGTAAAATTTGCCCTGTCTTATTACTGACAAGTGGCACTGAGCTGGTAAAGTACTATATTAATACTGATTATCCTGATTAATAGCACCATAAAAATTGGTTCAATGGCTCTTTAACATATTTTAAAGGAACAAATCAGAGACATACTGGGCAGGATATATTATTGGTTTATCTCATTCTATCACAAAGAGAACTTCTGAAATTTATGAGTTAAGGTAGAAGCTGAGCTTGTTTTAGTTTCAATCAATACATGCATTAAAATATGAAAATGTCTTATTAAACATGCACCTCCCTTGTGCCAATCAGGAACCTTTAAGGAAAAAAAACCCAAAATATGCTCTAGGCTTAGAAGAGATCCTCTTAAATTCAAACACAGTCATCTTCTCCACACACGAGTATGTTTTCAGTGTTATACCATTGTCACAAGAGTCAATATTGATTATGTTTCCAATATGACAGATCTTAAGAAAATATACTGTATAAGACGAAAGCATCAATACCACAAATTCCTCTACGGAAGAGCAAAAAGTTTCAACACGTAAACTGGTAAAAAAGAATGTTCTCATATATAGCCCATTTTACTCCAATATCAACCCTTGAAGATTAGTAGCAAAGAGATTCCCCATCCTTAACTGTCCACCACCATTTTTACAGCGAAAGGACGATACTCCTGCAGTTGCGTGGCTCGTCCACATTTTTCTAGCTAGTTTATACAGGGTTAGGAATCTCAGTTACTCTCTAGTCCTTCTACTAGAATGCTTTGTTAAAACCGGCCCTTCAGAGTAAGATTTAAGATACATGGGAGTATTATAGGGAAATTAGAGCTTTACTAAATAAACTCAAGGAAGCCACTTGTTTTTGGCAGTGTTTTTCATGTCACTATTATAAAGAACAATCTGATGAGCAATTCTGACCTTTCAAGCCTGGATGGCTGACAAATGTTGCAAAAGTCTGTCTTTGTTTTGCAAATAAGTAAATAAGTAAGTATATATGCATATCTATTTAGATATATACATCTGTATATTTCTCATGGTAACAGATGAGTTGTGAACAGTTTAAAAAACCTCTAACATGGGCTTTGGAAAGGAAAGTAATCAAAACTAGCTTTGCAACAATAAAAAAAGAGGCCGCTGCAGGCTTAGCAGCCAAGCGTTCCAGCTCTGAAGTTAGACACACGTGGATTCCCATGCCAGCCCAACGGCTAATTAGCTGTGGGACTTTGGGCAAGTCACTCAACCTTTCTGAGCTTTAGCATCTTTATCTCTAAAAATGGAGGTCATAATAATTAGCACCTCAATCACTAGATAAAAATTCAGGTAAAGCGCAGCGCTTTTAACTGCTGACTGTTATTATTGTAAATGGGAGTTGTGCAACCTAGACACAGCTGCCTTGCAATGTAGCGATCTCCATGATACAAGAACTCTTCTACCAAGTCCGGAAAGGAGCTGTTAAAAATCATCATGTAAGGAATTCTTGGCACTGGGTGGGAGGTTGTTCTAGTTGATTTCTAAAGCTGCTGGTATTCTTGGAAATCTGTAACTGTCCCTGAAGGTCTCTCTTCTGCACCTTGACTAAGTTAAGTTTAACCAAACTTTACTGAGTTCCAACCACTGCGCAGGAAAATATTAATAAGAATCAGTCCTTGCCCTTGAGGGACTGAGGTCCACTGGGGAGGAGAGAGACAGATAATTTCATGCTAACATGGTATACCAGTGTTACAAGCTCTATGAACTTTGGGTTCTGGAAGAGCCTCCTTCAAGGCTGAATCCTGATATGCACATAGAGGACGTCAGTGCCCAGCTGAAGACTCCATCTGTAACTCAGAAATCTTGGAAAAGACACACACACACCCCTCCAGGTGCGGTATGAAGGATGGATTTAGTAGCCACAACACTGGAAGTGAAAGGCCAATTCACCAGTGCAAAACACTGTTTTTCTTTCAAATCCAGATTATAGAGGAAAAATATATATATATTCAATGCCATTTTTATCTTAATTAGGATATTTGAAAAGTGCATAATTCCATGATGGGTTTTTAGAACTGAGCCTACCTAAGGCAAATTGCAAAAGAAGAGAAACAAAAGCTTTTCCTGGCCTTATGATTCATGTTGCCATACCATTTCAGTGCTAAAAAGTATGGGTTGTTAAGAAACAAAAAAAGCCCACAGCTTTGCTCAGGCTGATAAATTTAAATTCTACACTTACTATGTAGCTGTTTCTTCTACGTTCCTCTAGAGCCAGTACTTGTGCATTACATGTGCTTTGGTTCATGTTAATATACGTTAAAATTTTCCATTTCCACTTTTGCAAAGTAAATGTGACGAATGTATGCTACTAAAGCCTTTATCATCAAACCTGAATAACTCACATGTTTTTACATGTAGGTTACTGAAAGTTCAAAGAAGCAAAGCAGATTCTGATTATCATGATGCTTCCAGTAAAGTGAATGAAATGATTACTAGTATAAAATGTTTTCAGAGTGCTTTTGAATAGAGTTGTCTCTATTTTCTAAAACATCTTATATAGCATTAAAAACATAATTGAGCAGAATATGATTACATGGAACAAAATTATGTTCAAAGGCAGAAGTAAAATGCATTTTAAAATCTAAGTTGAGGAGAATACATTTGCAACACTTAATTTAGCGCATCCCTTTTATGGCTGGACTGCTAACACAGCAGAAAAGCAGGCCAGTCCGTCTCCCCTCACCTCCGTGTACAATGCCTGCCTTTTGCAGGTGTGCCTCAAGGACTTCTCCCTCTTCCACTTTGAATCATCTTGCAGACACTAATGAGCATTGCTCTTCAGCTTTAATTATTGGCCCCTGACAAGTCAACATAATAGGAATCAGCTTAACCAAGCATATTCCCTAGTGACATGTTCAATTACTCAGGTTGTACTTCTCCAGGAGCGGTCCGAGGGGCTGCTAATTTAACACTGTCAAAAAAATAAACATCGGTATCGCTTACAGTTTATCTTTGACCTTTATGTCACCAAATCTAACAAGATATGCTTCTGTCACCTAACCTCGCTCGCCCCACCCCCTGGAAAGGATCTGTAGATGGTACGATACAAGGCCTTTCCAAAAAATTAAAGAATAGCTCTAATATCCGCACTGGTGTATGAAGTTGCACAACGTGCTTTATAATGTGAAAATGCTGAAATTTGTTAAGGGTGTTACTTCACTTCTCTTTAAAAAACAAAGATATAGTCTGCTACTACCATTTTATATGTTCACATAAAAAGAAAATAATCCTGCTACCTCTCACAAAGATTCGTTCTCATGAGTGTAAAATAAAATAAAATAAATATCAAACTAAGCATTTTAAATATAACTTTTCAAGGGCAGGTGATATTGGTTTACAGTACTACCTCCCTTTTTTGGGGTATGGAAATAAATTAGTATTTTTAATTCAAAACTTCAGTAGATTTTTAGTAATTTAGCTATATATAATTAACAAATTGTACGATCAGTGAGTTATACCACTGACACTCTCCATTTCACTTTTGTGACAGTTCAGTTTTTTAATGTGTCTCCATTTGTTCTGAGTTTAAATGCTACCTTTTACACAAGCAACTGAAGATATACTATTTGTCAGCACTTTTTGTTTTTCTTCAAATCACTCTTACCTTCGAACTTTAATCCTGGCAATATCCAGAGTGGAAGGTCCACTCAAGAAATGACTAATTAAATTTGACCTAGTACAAGGGTCACCCTTAGAATGCTGAAATGTAAAAATGCATTACCACCTAATAGGGGAATAAGATGTTCTGGAGAACAAGGAGTTTTACCATTGGGTTGCATCTACTGTAGAAAGAACTCAAATCATGTTTCCTAATGTTAGTGAGACAACTGTATTTTGACATTAAAATATATTCTTAATGACAAAATTACATATTGTCTATTATATCATTATAGTTAAGTAAATTGTCTTTCAAAAATAATTGTCTTTTAGAAAAATAATTTCAATGCAAATAAGGGGCAGGAACTTTGTATATTTCAATAGTTATTGCAATGCCCAGGTCCTTGTCTGGTTCATTTAGAGTAAGTGATTTAAAAACTGTTTGTTAAAATAATGAAGAAATGAAGGTATAAACAAATGCACTCCATATTCCTAATGTTTAATTCACTCTAAAGAGATGTATAAGTCGAGTCTGAAAAAAGTTTATATTTCTTCCTTTATTACTTATACTAATGCAGTAACATGAAATTTAGACTAGCATGCTGCTAAAAACCTTTCTAAAATAGAAAAACATTTTTTGCTGCTTATAGTTGTAATCATGTATATTATTTTGCAATATTCTACTTTCCTTTTTACTATAAAGGTAACTTTTAGAAGTAAATAGCAATAAACTATCTATTTAGGAGAGTATGAATATCACTATACATATAAAGTAGCTTAAATTTCAACTCATTTTTCTAGGTTAAAATACTATGATGATAGGCATTTCTGATGCTCGGAAACTGATTGCTCATCCTCGTTTTCACAGCAGCATGTAAGTAAATTTATGTTATAATTATTAAATCCTTCAACAAATAAGAGCTGAAATTTGGAAGACAGTAATCTATTATACTGTATATATCATAAATGGGTAATAGTTTGGGTTCATAATCTTCCCACACACTAACTCCTTTAAAAACTTATTTTCAATTTCTAAATTTATATACCTTATTAAGCACTTAGTGTTAGTCCCACAATCCTCAAAATTTATTTGTATAATACATTTAGGAAAACATTTTTAATTTTAAAGGAACAATTTTAATACTGTGGAACGTTTAGCAGTATATTAGTAACTATTTCCATGAGAGTGTTTATATGCTATTTCTCATTCACTAAACCAGTTCCACAAAAACAAACAAAGGAATATCTGTAAGACTGGCTCAGAATTCCTAGGTATTAATAAATAACAGGAGAATCTTTCTTTCTTCCTCTTAGGCCCTCAGAGTTGATTAAAGGTGGCATCTCAGCTGTTTTTAAAGCGAGCTCTTTAAAATGACAGAACAGTGTATTTGTGCCCCCTTTGTCAAACGTCAATGGGCCACAGAGACATGGGTTTATTTCTGGGCTCTCTATTCTGTTCCATTCATCTGTATGTCTGTTCTTATGCCAGTGCCATGCGGCTTTAATCACAGTGGCCTTGTAATATAGTTTGATATCAGGTATTGTGATCCCTCCTACCTTTCGCAACAGCATAGATGGAACTGGAGAATATTATGCTAAGTAAAATAGGCCAGTCAGTGAAAGAGAAATCTAATGAACAAAATAAACTAATGAACAAAATAGAACCAGAGTCATGGAAACATGGAGCAGACTAAAAGCAGCCAGAGGACAGGGGAGAGGAAGATTAATGGTGGAAAGAAGAGGAAGGGGCTGGACAAAGAACATGTATGGATGACCCACCATCATGGACAACAGGGTGGGAATTGACTGTGGGAATTAGGTGTGGGCTGGACAGAGGAAGGCAAAGGGGGGAAAATTGTGATAACTGTAAATTTAAAAAATAATTGAATTTTTCTGTCCAAAAACAAATTTTAAAGTTAAAAAAAAAGAAACACAGAATAATCAGACACCCCAGGCCCACTTGGGACCCACTTAAACCTCAAAGCACCTACATAGGAGGGCATTTCGTAGCCCTGAATTAAATGGCCACTCCTTTCCTAGAACCAATGTCACTCCAAAAATATGATCAAACAATAAGCAAATCAAAATGATTGATTTAAGGTGACAAAACTGAACTGTGCTTCATTTTCAAATTTCAAACTGCAGTGCCTCGGCCATGATTACCTGCAGAAGCAGCCACAGAGTCCGGCAATTGAGGACTAGAGTGCCGTCTCCAATTAAAGATTCACATCAGTTGAACAGCACATCCCTCACTGTCTGGTTAAACGTGAGATTTATCAATGTAATAAGAGAAGCAGAAATAAATGAACAGAGCGGAGGCCAAAGAGAAGAGATAAGTCTTCCAAAGAGATTAGCAGAGGAGGCAAGTCAATGGAGCTCTGAGATAAGGGGCTGCTGCTCCAGATGGCAGAGGTTCAGAGAAGTCCCTTTGAGAGGTGTGACGGTGTGAAGAGGAGACAGGAGGCCCATGGGGAGGTGAGCAGCCGGACAAAGGAAGGAGCAGGGAGCCGGAGACCAGTTGGATAATGAGCATGAATGGGACAGAGCAAAGGGGTGAAAGTAAATGGTTCTGCCTCAAACACTGAGGTATTCTTCTTCCACTTGTGGTTACAGATACCTTCCTATCTCTTCCCAAAATACCTCCAGAGTCTCATTCCCCAAACGCCCAAACCCTAGAAGCTATTAACTCTCAGAGGCAAACACAGTAGAACAGGCACCTAACAATCACCGAGTTTTCACAGGTAAGGAAGGCTCTTCTGAATTGGTGATTCTAAACTCACAATTCACTTAAACATTACACTTAGTTTTGGGGTTTCTTCACCCCTTTCTGCTAATGCCGCTGTTATAACTTTCAGTAAAATACCAAGTAGAATTTCAATCAGTCTTCATTACCAGGTTACATGTTCCAAATGTAGTATACAGGGTAAATGAAATATTATTTTGACATCTGTGCCCACCCCAACAGTTGATACATTCTCTGAAGACAATTATAGGGACAGGGTAAAAACACGTAATCACGTGAATCCGCATATGGTCAGGTGGGAGAGGCTCAGACCTGTCTATTTCCACACATGCAAACCAGTAGCCAGTGCGTCACTAATACCTTTGCTAAAATGATGCTAAACCTATCACAGAACTCAAGAGTAAGTATGCTTTCAATATATTCCAACATCTCCCTGCTCTGACCCCAGTAGAGATGGTAAAAGATTAACCTTTCTAAGACAAAATGCCCAGTATATTGGCAACCTCTAGGTATCAAGGTTCATGTTGGCAATTATCATTTTCTTAAAAAAAATTTGTGAAGTTGTCTTTAGGCTAATGAGGCCTTTTTAAAAACGACAGTGGACAAAATGTTTTTTATAACACAAAAACTTGTTCTGGGGTATACTTTTTTCTGAATGGCTACTTTGAAAAACCGTAATATTCTAAATTTCCAACTTTTTTTACTGACAGAATAGCAACTTTAAATTGGCTATTACCATTCCTATAATGCCTCCCTATCAGTTGGTAGGATTGACCCTAACTGCAAATCCCACAGTCAACTGTACAGATCTTGAAAACCAAGGTCCTTTTGTTGAAAATCCTCCTCCTTTATTTATTCTGTGTCCTTTTGATATTCGTATGGTGTGCTGTTACCACATCTGTCGAAAAGGATGGCAACTGTCATTCCTGTGCCAATGCATGGGCCTGTGTTCTTCTTTACAAAACAGACTGCATGTTTCTCAAGCCAAGAAGCACATCCTATTGTTATAGAGTCTAATAGTTTTTTGGTCCTTTACACACAAACACATATTCATCAAATCTGGTGACCTCATTAATTTGGGAAATCTTCTCTCTAGGATCTCCAGAAATTAAATCATTTCCAGTGACATTTCCTAATGTTTATGATGCTAAGTATGCCTATATGCCATATTTCTAAGCTGCCAATGTTAGCCCCAGCGTCTCTGATCCTAGCAAATCATAGAGCAGCCCATGCAAAGGACAGGTGCAGTGCAAGAATTTGCTGTTTACTCAAAACCATATTTCCCAAGCTCATGTGTCCCAAATTTACAGGATGATGGCTAATGGCCACACTGAGCCTTTCCCCTCCCCCTGTCAAAAGGTAAAAGCTTACACCAGATCCAAGAAGATGAGCAAAAATGACCCTTGAATGGCAAATGCTATTACTATTCCCCATCCCAACACCACAGCACATTTCAAGCATTATAGCTACTGTCTGCCTTCCAGCAAAAGCTGGGAAGAATAATATATGTCTAAGGAATTTTTGTTTGTCAGTGACACTAAGACTCACAAAAGCACTACTTCTAAATCCTAGTGTAACATTAGTCATTATGGTGCAAGTAAGAGGTGGTATTTTCTTAAGAAAAATCTAGCGCTGGGACTCGAGCAACCAGATTCCTAATGATGAGGGCAGTCCTAAACTCAACTCACAGAACAGATGGAAGGAAATGGTTTTGCCCTTCTAACTGACATAAATGAAAGGTTAAGTGTTGTATGTGTATACTTTCTGAATACTCCGTAAACGACAGCCTATGATCAGGGACAAACGAGCCATGGATTGTAAGCAACAGTAGGGTAATGTAACTTAACATAATATTAATAGATAGTTGTCATTTACTGTTCACATTGGGAAAGACTGAGGAAATAAAGATAAAATCTCCCACTGCTGTTCAGTGAGAGTTCTTGCATTTTTAGATTATAAATAAATAAAAGTCTGAAAACAAATAAGGTGGAAAACAAGGTGGGGCCATGTTTAAGCAAACCTGTTCTACCTCTTGCTTAGAAGGAGAAAACCAGCCCTAACACCAGAGCCTGAGCCCCTTGGGCACCCTGGTACCAATCTTACACAGAACCCAAGGTGAAATTTGGGTATAAGAAATCTTGTTTCTCGGTGCTTCTCAGAATTCCTCACTGCTGCAAAGTGTTTTAGCAATTAAGTATGAGAAAACGCGTCTGCTGGCCTAAGATTCACTTTGTGGATTTATATTCTCCCATTATTGGCCTACCTTTAACCACGGCTTTTTTTCATCATCTACACGGTGCTGTTCTATATAATTAAGATTTTTCAAATCTGTAATTACAATTATATTTCTGTAACATAGCTTTACGACAAATTGCATGTGCTTTTCGGGTTATCAAATGATCTAGAACCAAACCTGCTAGATATAGGCACTGTGCTAATAAGACAACTGCAATAACTATGATTGATAAATAATCTTTGGGATGCTAATGTGATATATATATTTTTTAAGACAAAGGATAGGAAGTTAAAGTATAAAGCCAACTGCTTTTACAAAGACAATCTAAAGATCTCATTTGTAAGGATAAGATTCCTGCCAGAATATCTGTGGTCTTCAGTTACCCTTAAAGGCACTTGAAATTTATTTAAAATATACCCAAGTTTTAAAATTTACTAAAACACTGTAAAATATCAAGATAAAGCCTGCTGTGTTATACTTCTTAATGTTAATGCTTCAGCATTGCAAAATATATTAATATTTATGTATGACAAAACCCATTTTAAAATTATATGAAGCTGTTTTGTCATTTACTCTACCCAGTATATTAATATGAATAAAAATGCCTATTTATTATCATCCATGGTTGATTGTCAGCATATCAATGTGTTACTGAGCAGCACTTGAAATATTGATACAAAAGTGAGAGTATGTTACTCATTGGCTTTCTAAAACAAGCTTTTAACATTTTAAATCTACATATTCATCTTCATATGGTGTTATTACCTGGATAACATTAAATTCATAAAGTGTCAATTTCAGGGCTATAATAAGAACTAAGTAGGGGTGAGTTCATTCAAGTTATTCCTAGGTCTCACACACTATGGACATTTTATGTTCATTAGCCTTGAATGTTTACATACACAAAAGTAAATTAAGAGCAGGGGTATTTACATCTAGTTTACCCAGTAAAATACCCAGTATCCAATCTTAGGACTTGCTCTTAGGTTAGGAGGCATTGATATGTTCATTGAGTGTGAGACTGGGTACAAGCTTCAACATCTTTGAGGCCATACGAGGACCTTATTTTTAGGGCAATGGAGAGTTTACAGGTAAAATAAAATTTGACATCAAATTTCCAAACATCAAAAGAAAAATGCAAAGTGCTGTAAGATCTTAAGAGTTGCATTTTAAATGCGCTTTTCCCCATGTGAGTATCTTTAGGATAGAAATGAATCACCAAATTGTTGATTTTAAAAACAGACAGAGATGAATGAGTTGGTCTTCTAATATTTTTCTATAATATCTTTAGTAATATTTAATGCTTACATATAGGGCCTTGAGTTACAAATGTATGAATTATAACCTTCATCTTGACTGTCTGGGGCGCACTAGAAAACTGAGATGCTCTGAATACAAAAATGAGTTACTCATTTTAAGAGAATTTAAAGATAACTCTTTGTACCAGCCATATACTTTCATGTTGCTGCCTATTAATTTTTTTACACTAGAATAAAAGTAAAGTGAATATTAAGACTCAAATAATTTCCCAAAGCTCAAAAGAGGGTTACTGTGGGCATTTGAAATCTAAAAAGTCTACTTTCCCCAACTATACAATGGGTCAGAAAAATACGAGCACTAAAATTGGCAATGGATATCAAGCCTGACCACGAAGCAACCCATGAAGAGAAATGTTGAGTCCTCAACAACATTAATGAGGCAGAGGAATGAATCTCTATTGACTAAAACCAGGAGTTATAAAAGAAAAGAAACAAAGACTGTTTTCATAAAATCATGACCACCACGTTGCTAAGGTGTAAAGGGGCCGTTTAAAGAACTAGGTACTTTGTGCCTTGAACTATTTTGACCATTCCAAGGAACTGGTGCTGAATCCAGTTTAGGGAAGTTCCAAATACAAAATCACAGGCACTGTGAGAGGAGTAGAAAGAAATGTTGACAACCGTGAGTAGGTAAAAATAATTTGGACACCCGTGTAAACCACCTGCTGGGCTATAAAGTTTACTTTTATCGACTCGAGGCAAAACGTAGGGGCCTTTCCGAAACTAGCCTGGACTAATGCCTTGATGTGCTCTGCATACTTATGTTTTTACAATACTACCTGGCAGGCAGCACGGTGAGGACACAAATGAGACTTTTCACTCCCTTTTCGACTACTGAAGTAGGAAGAAGCATCACTTTGGGATAAAAAAAAAAGTCCCTGCTGAGTTGCTAATACCGGGGGGGAGAAAAAATATGTCAACTTAAATGCAGAAAGTTCCTTTGGAGGAGGTAACGAAAAAAGGATCAAACTCTCCTTACTGTTTTAACAGTAATATTCTCTTCCCTCATTACCTCTAACACACTTACTACGGCTCAAGGTACAAAAGTCGCAGCTTTCTTTTCCTGAGGGCAGAAGAAACATGTACATTAATCACGGATTAGTGCTATGATTACTGGGAACTAATACAGTCCTTCCTATCTGAATGTTTCAAAACGTTTTATAATCAAAACCTCTGTGGTGCAAAGTGGGGTAAGTGTGAATGTTACACCTACTTTTGAAATGCTTATTCCGTACTTTCGACACTTAACCAAGTATGAACCCCTGCCCTGGCTGTTCGTATGTTTGTATACACAGTCTGCAATGTCTGGTCTGCAATGTCTGCTGCCTGCAAGTGCCTGTGCTGGGACACACACAATCTCACACACACAATCTCACACACACACACACACACACACACACACACACACACACACACACACACACGGCGGGCACCACTAGTTACTTCTACAGCCCACTTGGTGCAACGTTGGGAAGCCTTTCTGAATTCGGGATAAGTAAGCCATATTCTTCTGTATCAGCTGCACAGATGGAAAGGGATATTTTGCTCTTTCAACTTCCTTATGTTTGGTTTTATTTTCCCCTCAATTGTTATAGAACTCCAATAGCAAAAAACAAAAGTGCAATTTTGGGGGCATATTACAAAATACAAATACAAATTAAGTCACGAAAATGGAATTTTACCCCCGGTGACCTTTAGAATAGAATGAATTAAATAAAACCTGGTCAGGGGAGAGGGACGGTATGGATAACTTTTAAAGATCCTTTCACATACAATATGTATCTTTTAATTACCGGCTCAAATCACCCACAGCTACTAATGCAAGCATGAAAACAAAGAATTACCTAACCTGTTCTGATCACCATGAACAGTACTGCCAAGCATGTACTGAAAAACTGAAAAATACACAAACTCATCTAAACAGAAAGTCTTCAACTGGTAGTAAATCAAACACCTGGTGATTACCAACCTACCCCAATCATGAAAGGGGAGCCAACCGCCTCAATCACGTGCAGGTCTGAATCAACAAAGCCAAAATAATTTTCCAAAGTTAATTAAAAGAAACTTGAAATTTTCCTGGTGCTTGTATAAATATTCCTTGAATAACAAGTTATGACAATACAACAAGACTGTATAGTGCAGACCATAAAAAAGAAAAAGAGAAGTAATATATTAATAAAGGGCTCCAAGAAGGTAAGTATGAGAATTTTTTTTTCTTTTCAAGCTGGTATATTTCATGCTCTTAACATTATAATTTTTTAAAGTAACTCAATGGTATTAAAAATAAAAGTCATAACTAAGCAGTATTTATATAAACGGGAGAGACTACTCCCTGTCTTTTAAACCACTCAACATTCTCTTTATTCTAATTCTTCTGATGGATAAAAAACAAAGCAGTTGCTTACTTTTGTCATTTTTTTAGTATATTTTGAACACCATTTTTAAAAAGTTTCTTATAAAAAAAAACTAGTTTTTAGTTTGGCATTTAATACAAATCTGTAACTAGACTTATCAAGAATTATTCCCTCTTCTCTCTTCAAAGAAGAACTGAAACTCAAATCAGTCGGTCAGCGTGGCTACCTAAAGAATGTTTACTCAATGCTACACTACAGTTTATATGATGGAAAAAAGCAGGGTGGGATTTTAGGGACATGATTTACTCAAAGCAACGTTCAGCCTAACTGGAAGTAGACTGTTTTCAGGACAAAAAAATACTTTGAATTTTTTCAAGTTTCAAGTACAAGGCAGAGCACCAATAAGAAAATCTACTTCTTCAATTACCAAAAAATGAGACTGTACTTGCTTTAAAAATATATGCAAAGAGAAAAGGAGTCATGTTTCAAAGGTGGAGAGGAGATCTATAACTCATCTACCCTCTAGGACAAGGAATTCCTACAGTTCCTGTGGGGCTGTGTGCCCGCATGTGCGCACGTGTGGGTGCGTGTATTTATTTCCTCTCTCTTTTCATTAGATTTATTAGATTGGCTAGGATTTACATTAAAGGTTGCTGATCACCTAAGGCAAAGAGCATGATCAAATAGATGAAATGAAAAGCAACCAGCCTCAACAAGCACCGCACAAAATGTGGGTCGTGTGAATGATACTTCTGTCTACTGTACTGACATACTGTACCATCAGCAATGACTTGGATAATTGCTAAAAAAGCAACTACACCCCACCCAACAAAGAGTTATCACCAAACAGAACTGGGAGTCCTTTAAAAGTAGACAGTAAGCCTTTCAGAAGTGGAGGGTGATGATGTGCTTTGGAAGATTTCCCCCCTCGTTTTCTGTTGTCTGCACTTCGTTATTCACCACTCAGGAAAGGCAACTCGACACTGCTTTCTGTAACCAACCTGGTCTGGCAGGATTTCTCACACACCCAGCAGAAGAGACTACCCCTTACAAAGTACTTATTTCAGATTTACGTCAAGGTTGAGTGAATTGCAGCCAGAGAACTGCACTCAAAACATAATATAAAGTCTCCTCTGCTAATCACTAAACCGGTGGTTTAGCTAGAAGGGGGGGGGGGGTTGGAAGAAAATCTTTGTACTGTTTCATTTACTTCTAGGCAAATAAGAAAGAAAGGAAATCAAAGAAATTTAAAAAGAATGATACACCCTTTGTTCATTAATGTACATGGAAAATCTAAGACTTCAAAGTGACCATACCCATTTATTTTAACAATCTACATCTTCTATGGGAGCCGACTGTATTATTTTTCACTTGCATTCACTGACCCTCCTGTCTTTAGCGGACTCACTCGAAGTCCCCTACCTGACCTACCGCTTAAACTCCAGCTGAGCTATTCGGTGTTACGATAACTCATGCAGTGATACTGGGTATTTCTGGAATGTATATTTCCTAGGGGAAACAAATGTCATCTTGGGTCTATTTAACATTGCCAGACATAAGACATACAGGGAAACCAGTGAAACAGTTACCAAGAAATCTTCTACTTTGACCAGCACTGTAAAAAATAAAAAAACAAGGTACATTTTCCTATTCAGTTGCACACCCACTAATGCTCCACAGAATTCGCTAGAGAATTGCAAGCATCCTAAACATTGCACAGTTCTTGCAAGAAACAGCGTTCAAGTCTCCCTCTTGCCATCACTGTTTATGAACTGGGCCTGCCAGCATTACCAACAGGCCTGGGAATCCATGTGAAATTACATTTTCCATGGTGACGAATACGAGAGAAAAATGTCAGTGATTAAATAAGATGCTATGAGATACACGACTTGAATGGACAATAGAGACGTACCATGCTTCCCTTGACCTATGTTGTCCGTAGGTTCTGTGACTGTAAGCGAAATGAAGTGTAACAACATCAGCTTCCCACAGGCTAACAGATAAAAAAGACTTAAGTTCCTACAGCATCATCACCAACACCAAAAGGAAACAATGCTGAACGAAATGACATAATTCGAGGACCTGTTGTATGCACGTTGAAAAAAATATGCTATAGTTTTCACAAGGTAGTTCTTAATCCTGTAATAAATGTTTTTAACATTTTATTTTTTATGATTTGGTCATGTAGCTATACCTGTTTTTTTTCATTGTCAAATATGCAAAAATTGCATAATATATTGCTGGTAGGGGAAACAATAAAATAAATACACAATAGAGCCTAAAAACACAAGTCTATTTACACAAAAGTTTTCAACAAAAACCCATTTGGACTCTTATCAGTTTATACAGCAAGAAGTGACAATTAATTTCATGGGACTGGACAATATGGTACCAGATGGGTTTGGAAAGCTGGAAGATCACTGGTGTATGTTCAAAGAGCTGATAGTGCCAGTTACACACACCCTATGGGCCATCAATGATCCCTTTCCAGTTCTGGGTGCCAAGATGCTGGATTCGACTAATCCCCTCACCATGTTTGTACCCCCGGATTTCTGTCCATTTCTGTCCATCCCTGAAGCAGACTTGAATGGCAGGGACATGTTTAGCTACAGCAAAGGGTCACAATACACAACTGCTTTGACAGTTCTGTCCTTTTGAGGAAGGGTGCTTCTTTGTCCACACCCAGGGCACAGTTGTGAATGTTAACTCCACTGATGTTACCTTCATAGGTTTCTAAACAATGTGACATACCCTTGAACACTGAGAAGAGGGTCATATAAAAGACAAGCATTTCTTTACACTCTAACTCTATACTCTATAAATAGAAGTTTCTAAAAAACATCCAGGCTTCTAGAAGGCAGCTGCGTGAAATGAGAGTACATAGGGAAAAATAATTGTTAACACATTATGGTCGCCTGAGTATGAGGCCACTGGACACACATGGAATTCCTATGCTGCCTTAGCATTTTAACAAGATCCTCATCTTCATTCACTGTTGAAATCCAAGTTGGATTCCTTGGGTTTTCATTCTGACTTCTGACATGACAACCCTCAGGTGTGAAACAGACTCTTGCTGACAGGGACAGTAGTTAAATGACGCTTGACAACATGAACTCTTTGCTGGGAGCAGTGCTAATAGCCACAGATGCTTTGCTTTTTTAAGTTCAGAACACTCTCACAAGTGGTTCTCTAAGACCATCTTTTTGCAGGCTGGCCTACAAGAAACCTCAAAGGCTGTTTCCAAAATCCCAACCATGCATGTTGGTGAGGGTTGACAGCACACCCACCTGTCAAAATCAGTGCATGGAGATGAGGGATGGCTCATGTTGCAGACACTAATTAGATAAATATAATATTAGTGGTGGCCTTTTAATTGCATTGGAAAAAATGACGATGCTTTTTTTGTTTTGTTTTCTTTATTACAAAACATACTGGAGTTTCCTGTTTTGATTTTATTTTCCATTTCATGAGCCTGTGGTTTCATACATATATACGTGGGCATGCCAAAGTACTACAGAGTGACCAAATTTTAAAACAAAACAAAGAGAAAAATAAAATCCCACCCAATTATCTCGTCTTCTGGAATTGGGTAGAAATTGTGGATGCTGTCTTTCCAAGGTGCACTAGCTGAGAAAATGACCTTACGAGCAAAAAGCAATGTAATTTCATCATAGGTTTACTGTCTACCCTGACAACTGAAGTACTTCACAATGCCATTTAAAAGGTAGATTTGATGCAGTAAAAATAACAGCACCGAGAAATGAGAAGCATCATGCTCCTAATTCTGATCTTACCAAAGGGCAACATTTTTAACAGACCGAATTAAAAGAACTGAAACCGTTTTCTTGAAACGTCAAGAGGAAGGCGCTTCTAAGTTCACATATGAACATCACTCTCTACCTAATCTTGTAATGTTGTCTTCATGTCAGTTCTACCTAAACTATGACAGAAATGTAGGCAAAAGCATGGCCAAAAGCTATGTAAAACAAACTGTACATACTTCATCATGGGCATACATCCTTAACCATTCCATCCCTGGCATGCAGGTGTGTATACGTGTGTGTGTGTGTGCATGTGTGTATGTGCGTATGTCTTTCTGTCTACATGTCACGCAGCTTCTTCAAGGTGTCAGGGGATGATAAGAAAATCAGCATGCAACCAATATGCGGACAGGCTGTCTTTGTTAAAAACAACATAAAGTCACCAACAAGAATGCCCAAAAGCAGGGTGGTCAGAATTATAGAAAGGAGCTGAGCTCTCGCTCCTCCAAGCCTGGAGCAAAGAGAAGAGTTGCTCTACTCCTACTCAAGGCCAGTTGGCAGCATAGAAAATGACAAGGATCCAAGCGTCCAAAGGATCAAACAGCAAGAGAACGTGGCCAGCGAGCTCCAGGCTCCATGGCTCCAAGGGAAAGGCTGCGTCCAGGTTCCCTATGTTGTGATTTCAGTTTTGTGTTGTTGTTGTTTTTACAATTTTTCTTTCTTTTTCCTGTTTCAAAGAGCCAGCTGGCAGTTATAAGGCTAGAGGAAATGTGGTGGAGAATGGCAGCGCTCCAGAAATCAGAAAACAGTGAGAAGAGACAGAATGTCATCGCTTTTTGCCACTCATTCTTCAAAACACTTAGTGACTCTTCCCTAAGTAATGGCAACATGAGCCTCTATCTGTAAAAATTTGACAACTACAGAAGTTATAATAAAATCTGAGTTAATCATACACTTCGTTTGCCCAGGTTTAGACATTTTTTGATAAATGAAGCAGATTTAGTACCCATAACTTCATCAAATGGTCCTATGAAAGGAAAGAAATAAGATGGAACATGCAGGGAAAAATGGAGTAACTAAGACAATTCCACAACTTTAATATCTGATGCGGTAAATGTAATAATCACGCCATTAACGCAGTATGTTTGCTGCATCTATGCCTCTGCTTTTTATCCTCGGTCACCCTGCATATCTTACTCGTCTGAGAAAAAAAATTTTGTCCTGAATATTTCTTAACAGCTGTAGAAGTTTGCACCATTGAAAGAAACGCCTGACTGACAATGTTAAGTCATGTGCATCAGGCATCTCCAGGAAATACTTGTTCCAAAGACAGAGAGATAGAAGAATGAAAGATTCACCACATGATGAAAATAAGTGGCTCCAGTAAATGCCATCAAGGGAATAACATATCATCACGATAGCAGAAAACTCAGTGCAAGAATTCTTCGTTACAGACATATTTTTTCCACATGTTGATTCTTCATTTCGCCCTCCATTGCTGTTCTGATGAAACAAAACTCTGAACAGACACAATTATTTCTCAAGTCACCGCTGATATTAGAAATAGGAGAGTAATCAGGCATCCCCTGTACACATTTTCAGGTGCATATCCCTTGACACAGAAATTCCACTTCTAGGAATCTAGTCTAGAAGGATCTGCAAACATGATATCTTTGACAACGCTACCCATAACAGTGGCGGAATGGGAACAAATTGCTCAGTTAAGAGTATTAAAAGAAAAACACTTCATAGCTACTCTCTATACCAAGACCAAATATTCGCATATATTCAGAAACATACTTAAGGCAAAAAGAAGAAATAGAATTTTGAATAAACACTGTGCTGTGTCTTAAAAAAAAAAATCTCAATGGCTTTATAACAAAATCTTCCTAATACCTGAAGCAGGTAGGCTTGCTAAGACAGGTTCCACCCAACAGGTCACATGTACATATCACAGGCAGAAGAGGAGAGCCCACGGCAGGCCCCTTTTCCTATCAATGTGGCCTTCTAATGTCACCCTTGGTTCCCTTTCTGTCCTCACTCTACTTCCTGTCACTCTTCAGAACGGCTGTGGAGTAGTAAAACCACTCCTTTCAACGTCCATGATGTATTTATGATTAGAAATTTGGATACCATAACCTTCCAGTTCTAAGAGTCTATGACTTAATTCCTCTCATACGTAGAGTTTCAAACCCTTCCCTTTGCAAAGGGAGCCTCTGGGTCGATATATAATCACTCGAAGCAATACATAAAGGGAAAGGGAATGAGAGGAAGAATAGGAATGGGAAAGAAAGAGGGGAGAATGGGAAAAGCATTTACTAAGATCCTGCCGTGTGCCGGCACCTGCATTAAAATATTCACAGCCACCTGTCTTTTTCTCAGTTACAAAGACAGGACAGAGCTTGCTTCTGATATACAAAAAGGACATGACTAACTAATCAGCAATTCTGGGGTGGTTTATAATATATCAATGACAATAGCATGCTAACTGGTCTTTTTAAGAGCGAATGTTCAAAAAGTAAATATAATACCTGCTTTTGAGAAAAACTTTCTGTGTCTGAGGCACAGACCTGGTTGCAGAATCCAGCTGGTCAGCTGAATGGGGATCATTCAGCACCATGCTGCATCATCTGATCTAAGGAAGGACAGCCTCTCAGGAGGATCTGAAGTGCTGACTTGTGTTTTGCCAACACACTGCAAGATCCTAGGGTTACAGGCTGTTCTAGATTCCTCAATTAGATCTTATGAGCTCCTCAGAAAGGAAAACTGACATAGTATAGTACATTTCAATAATAATCAGGGCAGGAGGAAAGTTGGTATGCCAAACAAAATACTCTAAGTATGGTAACAAATTTTAAGGTTCCGTATCTTGAAAATATATAGTGTGCGAAAAGAAAAGTTTAGAAGACATCTAAGTTCAAAATAGAATTATTTTAGACTAGATAAAAGAATAATCTTAAATGTTTTTAAAAGTGAAAACCTACCTGAAATAAATTGCATACAAAATTTCCAAATTAAAAAAAAAAAAAAAAAAAAAACTAGGTCTAAAAATGATGGGCTATGTGTATGATTTCAGGTCCTTTCTCATATTTTCATATAGAAATAAACTAATGAGGTGCCCAACTAGTTCTTTAATCAGGCTAATGCACCAAAAATCTGTCATTTTAATAACTCAAATATGCCAACAAAATAATCTGAACATAAACGATATGCAGAAATCCTAAAGTTTCCAAAACACCTATTTGTTAAATTATTAAGTTAAATTCACTGACTCTAAATAACATTGTTAACTATATCATATAATTCAATGTACTCAAAACATTGCCACTTCAAAATGTAATAAATATTATATTGTTAATGTGATAGTTTAACATCACTTTTTTCATACCCAGTCTTAGAAATGCAAGTGTGCACTTTATATCTATGGCACATTGCAATTCCGACCAGCGGCGTTTCAAGTGTTCAGTAACGGCACGTGGCTAGTTACTACCGGATTGCACAGTATCGCTCTCGATACACTGCTTGTACACTGGTGCAGGACTCCAGTATTTTGCTCATGCTGTGTGTTTTTTTGGCCTGGACCTCTCATTCCATCTTTATGTATCAAACCAAAATACACCGCTGGCATCATCTTCTCCAGTAGTCTTTGGGGACCTCCCAGGCCAAGAGAGCCGCCTGCACTCAGCACCACTTCTCTGCCAACACACTGTCTGCTTTGCATTAAAAAGCATCCCAATAGGTTTCTGTCACCTCATAGATTTGGTTCAAGGACAAGGACTTAATTGTATTCATCTTGTACTTCTCAGCGCTTAGCACAGAGCCCATTGCACAATGGACACTTGCCACATAACCTTTAAACTGAATTGCACTAGTTGTGTTACTTCGGGGCAAACTGCTCAACCTCTCTAGGCCGTAGTGCCTTCATTAAATGGAGTTACAAATGGTCAGCATCATAGTGTTGTCCAGAAGATCAGCTGAGATGATGCTTGTGAAGATGCTTGGCATGATTCTGAACACCTAAGAGGACACTCCACTTCCTCCCAGGAGGCAGAAACCATCTGTCACTGACACTTTTATTAGCCCACCCCAAAGCTATGTGAAACAAAATCGAACAATTAATTTGGAAAACAAAAATAAACATGGTATAAACATTAGTTATATACACATATAATATATACATGTGAATACATATGCATGCACATACATCTATATGACTCAAGTTATAGGTCATACAATTCGGAGTGACTCGATGATTCTACTTCTCAAAATTTTAACCTGAAACATAATTATATGTATGGCATAATTATAGACTTTTAAGCATTAGAAATCAGCATTTTATTATTATAAAAATAGATATTCCTTTTCCTTGCCTTCCTAATCTCCACAGTTAAATGAGCTTTTCAAAATGCAGTTTACCATAAAAATATTAAACACGTTTGCACTGTATTAAAAATAAATTGTTTTTCTAATTTATCTTAAAAGATAATGCCTTATATTCTAATTTCTGACACGAGCTATATAGTGTACCATTGCTCTAAAAAATGCACCAGAAAGATTTTCCCACAAATGACTATTTTAGAAAAAAAAGTCTATAATAATAGAATCAAAATTTCTCATAGGCCTATATCTCTAAACTGGCATATAAATTTAATGATTCTATAAGTTGAATACCAGCAAATATACTTCTTTTACTAACACGTATCAATATAAACCCAATTAAAATACTCTGTAAGATTGCCTACAGTATTTCAGATTGAAATAGCTTCTACTGAAATAGACTTTCCTGCCACTCTGATTTAGCATCTCACTTTCCCTGATCCCACAGATGGTAAGCCAAGTACTATTTCAATCCATATGACCTCCATAGGCATAGTTCAATTACTGAATAAAAAGATGAACAAATATTTTAGAGCTAATCAGATCAGCCTTTAAATGAAAAAAATAAAAAAGTGAAGTTTGATTTCCTGAAAATTACTTTTACTATTTTATGGTTAGATGATTGAAGGAGTTACATTTCTGTAAACCACGCAGACAAAAATAACGGACTGCATAAAATGAGACTACAGCAAGACTTTCCTGACTTTGATTATTTCTTCATGATTCCCTGCTCTCTGCATGGATTCCAATCTTGAAAGCCAATGAATCTGGTACCAGAGGGACATCGTAGAGTGTAGGTACAATTCAAAATTAAGACTAAGAAGAACAGAAGAAACTGCCAGTTTCTTTTTGCCTGTGTCTCTCCCGTCTTTCTACTACTTTCCTGAAGAGTCAAGAAAGTCAGAACTCCATTTGGAGAACAAAACTCCCTGCCTTTATAGATTTTAATTCCACATATAAAACCCCTGCTTTTATTCATCTCTTCCAGGTAAGGAGATTAGATGAGGAGGCTGGGTCTGTAGAACAACCTATGTATTTCTGAGTTCCAAAAGCTTTCAAACTCTCCTTTCTGGGTATGTAGGAAGTCTGATGCTGAAGCTCTTCTTCACATCACACTTTCGAAACTGTAAGCCTTAGATTCTCTGACTTGGTCATAAACTTATTAGGATAAATGGTTCCACTGCACATTTACTCTTACCTTGAATCCAGTTCCCAATATTCTAAAAGGTTTACCTTTAGAAAGGAGCGGTATAGGAAAGGTGAAACTTTCTTCCACATTTTAGATTTGACATTGTTCAGCCTCATGCTCTATAAACTGTAAACTTAGCTGTGTAGAGGGTTGTTTACTTCAAAATGAAATCTACAGTTTAATATTTATTATAAAAGAATTTACATCAAAAAAATGAATTAGGATTTATGATTTTAAAAAATAAGGTAAGCCTTTTAGGTTTTACTGGAGCTCTTTTAAGCCTAGAAACACATTGGCAGGTTGCTTCTCTAGATTCCTGTTATCAAGAAATTCTGTCAACCTGAGAAATCTCTGCTTCATCAGATAACTCAGAAAAAAACTAAAATTAAAATGGTCCAAGAAAGCTCAAATATGCTTTTTATTTTTCTGTGAACCCAAACATGGAATAATTTATTTTTTCCAAAGTAAGCAACTCATCGAATAATATTATACTCTAATGGTCATTGCAAAAATTGCATGTAAGAAATAACTTACTTAATCTTGCAGTCCTAAAAAGAATATTCAAATCTTAATCAGTGTGTAATTATAAACTTAACTAACAGTAGAAAAGTTATATAAGCAGTATTGTAATTTCATACAAAAATTAAATTGTAATTTTTAAAAATTTAAACAAGTGCCTATACCTTAAAAAGTTCTATTCAATGAACCATATATTGACTCCAGACCTACTAAAAGATGAACAGTAGGGCCTGACTGATGAAAAATAGAAATATAAAAAGTGGCAAGTCCTTCTTTCTTAGGAGCTTACAATCTATTGAGAGAGAAAAATTCACTAATGGTTAAATTATAAGATCTGGTATTTGCTGTTTCTTTTGTATCTTTGCTCTATGATATCCCAAACTTCTATAAATATCCTTTGCTTTCACGGGGAAAAATAGTGCCTCTCTCTCTCTCTCTCTCTCTCTCACACACACACACACACACACACACGCACACATGCACACACACACACAGAGGTACTTCAATGGGTCTCAATTTCAGGCACAGGAAAAAAAATCACAGAAATTCCAACATTAAAATTCATGTATTAAATTCTTAAGGACTGGAAACTACAGGAAAGCCAACCCGATGCTACACAAATCTAAACCACCATTTTTGAAACTTACTGGTTGGTTAAAAACAAAACTAAGATTTTTGACTGAATCTGAGCATTGTGCAGCCATTGAGCCTAGTCTTAGAAAGGTAGGGCCAGTTGGGGTTGGTCACCAAGATAGATAATTAATGAATCTATGCTTGTTAGTCCAAATGTAAACCTGGACTGCCTTATGACTTTAACCTATTTCAAAGCTTTTATCCATCTATAGTTAGCTCGCAAGATTAATTACATCATGATTAGAGTTCATGGTCTTGAAAGTTTGGAAAGAACCACTTAAAAGAAGTCTAGATATAAAACTTAAAAGGCTTATTTCAAATAATAGGAATCAGCACACGGAAAACAGCTCCATGACTTATAAATGATTATGCTGTGTCTACATAGAATTTTTGAAAGAACTGCCATAAATTCTGTGATCACCACACAATGCTCTGTGTTTGATTTTTTTAAATGCATTTTAATTTGTACTTATTACCACAAAACCAAAGAAAAAGTCTTATGATTTGTTTCTTAACATTGAATAAGTAAATAGACTAATAAAAAGAATTAAGCCTATCTCTCAGATCCAAATTGTTTACAAGAACTGAAAGCCTTGAAGCTTGGAAGATTTTAATCAAGACTTCCATTAACCCCCTACCAATATCCCAGAGACTGTAGGAATTCTAAACAAAAAGGAAAGCAATGCTTTTTAAATGACTTCATGTAATACAGTATTAGGATATATAACAGTTTTAGCCATTAAACAACAGGTGACATATTGCAGGCAAGAATTTCTCTTTCTTCTCCATGACAAAAAAGGACGTTAACTAGGACATGAAAATAAGCCAACAGATAAACTTAAGAGAAATGATTAGTGAAATGAGAACACTAATACATATAAACTAAAATATAATAATTCTTAAATGTAATGAATCAATTAAGTTAGTATAGTAAATGTGGCCTATATTTCTAAGTAGGTATTAAAGAATATTTTTCATTTATATTTCTTTTGATCATATTATTTAATGTAGAATTTTTTAAATTTTATATTTGAATAAGAGTAATTTACACATATACTACACATATATTTATATAAAGTACATATATGTGTAAAATAACTTTCTAGAGCCTATTTACACTAATTAAAGAAATGATTAAATTCTTATTTCAGACTGATTTAAATAAACAACTTTGCTCTAAAGCCTGCTCTTACCTTTGGGTTTCGTGTGTAAATAATAAAACCCTTCAGGCATGCATATTTCTGTGACTATCTGAATCCTTTCAATTAAAAGGTTCTTCCATACAGAGAGGATACTAGAATTTGAGTTTCACTCTAGAGAGGGCTCAACCACTACAGTATTTGTTGAGCTGGAGTGATAAAGCTCACTTTCTACTTGGAATCTCTTTAGACATGTGTACCTTGGTTGTTCCTCCATCTTTCCAAACACCAGTTCTTTTTGTTTGTTTTCATCACCCAGTAATCCCTTTCCCCATCCATCCTCACTTATGAAACGCCAACTCTTTTTAAGAATTGAAAAGTAATGGCTAAATTAAGAAGGAGTCATTTCCTCCTCCAAAAATAATTAGCTTATTTTTCGCTCCATAAGACGCACTCCCCCGCCCCCAAAATGGGGGGAAATGTCTGTGCGTCTTATGGAGCAAATATTGCATCACAGACCATGATGTGTATTACCTGACTTGGGGTTCCCAGAAAACTAGAAGAGTACTTGAACCTCAAAGTCTCTCCTCATTTGTTAATGACAGTGATGATGGTTCTTAATACTGCTGTTGACTGCTGTTCATTTTACATGGCTGAAATATTATTGTTATATTTTATTAAATATTTTAGTACACCATTTGGTTCAGAATATTTTTTTCTTGTTTTCCTCCCCTAAACCTAGGTGTCTCCTATGGTCAGGTGCATCTTATAGTGCAAAAAATATGGTAAATAAATAAAATATTACCTTTTGTTTATCCCACTTCATGGCACTTGGCATTTCTTTTCTTCTACTACAGTCATTTCCCCCTACTGGTTTGCAAATGACTTAAAGGGTCAGTGTCCAAAGCTTGTCCATATTGGTATTACTCCTAAAATATTTCATACAAACTAGACTCACAGTAAGTCAATTATTAAATGAATGTCAATAAATTTAGAAGTCATTCCAACACCTCTATTCCCTATGAAAGAGGCCATTCCCACTATCGATATAGTATTTTCATATGAATGCCCTGTACATTTTGCAGGTATAAGACTAGTTTCGTTATTTTACACTCACAAAAAAGCTCACTCTCGGGTTCTCCCAATGGTCCTACATTCATCAAAAAGCAATATGGAATGTAGACTTTGAAGCCAGTTTACATGGATCTAGCTTGACCTAGTCACTTACTAGCTAGGTGACTCTGGGCAAGTAACTTAACATCTCTGAAGCTCTACTGCCTCCGTAAAATGCATTTAAAGAGAGCATCTGTGTCACGGGGTTATTTGTAAAGATTAAATGAGTTACTACTAATAAAGAGCAGAGCCTGGCCCATAGTTAGTGATTACCAGATGTTAACTGTTATTAGTTTCCTGTTTAGTCATCCAGACTCAAAGCCTCATTCATCATAACTTGCCTCCTCATGGTCACATGCACACGTAAAGTTTGCTAACTCAAGATTCCTCTACACGTAGCATAGCTACAGAAATAATTTCTCATTTTCACTATCTTGGTGTAGAACTTATCGCTCATAGGGTCAGGGATTAACTTATTAATTAACCTCCATAATCCCAACTCTGTTCACCTATCCACCCCCTCCCAAGACAGCCAATATAAAATGCAACATTAACCTTATTCAAGGCGTGGCTCCAAATCCTGTGACGGTTACAGTGTCCTTCTGAAACATTCTCACATATGCATTTAAAGAAATTCTCAACCTCTATGTCAAATCTTAGCTCCACTAAGTACACTGCATGTACCGTTCAATCAAGTCCTTTCTATTATCTATATCTATCCTAAAAGTGCTAGAAGTTAACCTCACATCATTCTTTCTACATAGCTTGCCCTTTTTGTATTACAGCTGACTGTATAGCTGACTTATCAGCTATACATGGTTGTATATTACTTGAGAACAAGAACACTGACTTACTCATATCTATACCCTTTATAGGGTCTTTCATGGTTTCTGAAACAAATTAGGTGATAAATTATTATTTATTGGACAACAAGAATAGTTACAGACCAGTATATCAGAGAATGATTCTATAAAATTATATTTTACTTTGGATTTCTATTTCTTTTAAGCCTGAATCTAGCTTAGTTTGGTCTAGTCCATATTGGTTCTTTGAAAATAAATCCTGAACCCAGATGAATATGGATTAAAATTTAGATACACGTTAAACCTTCCCCTCCACAAATAAAAGGGTTGTTGAAATTTCATGAACTATGATAAATGCAACTAGTCTCTAGTCCTATGAAAGGACTTTGCAAATAGCAGTAAGATGCTTACGAAAAAAATAAAGGAATTTAGAATGGCTTTCTACACTTCCTTTTAACTGATTTTCATTCCTACCTTATTATTTATGCAAATAACCTGAAACAAATTAAAATAAACTCAAATATTTTAAAATAAGAGTTTGTGTGCAATACTTCACTAAGTAGCTATTGGTATCAGCTTTATGTAATCACCAAAACACTTTAACTTTTAGGAGTCAGCTAAATCCCTTTATATATTAAATGCATATTTACCTTGTAAGGTTCATTTCAGTATATTATATATCTTGTAAAACTCATTTCAGTACATTACGCTACTTAAAAACTCAATCTCATTTTTATAGGGAAAAGATTCCTTAGTCACCTTGACATTCAAAGCGAAATAGATCCCCAACTGATTCTTCACTGATGCTTCAGAAATGTGTCTTATTCAAACCATCATATTACCTTTTCCCTCTAAAATAACGTTTAAAGAAAATGTTAGGGTTCCTATTTCTTAGCTACCACTGTGAGGCAATTCTAACTAATGAAAGTCCAGAAATGATAGTTTTTCCTGTTTCACAAGAGTATATGTACATAGCCTGGAAAATGTCCTATACTTGCCAATAAACTCCACTACTGTGTCATCCCATGGAGAAACCTGATTATAGGGAAATCAATTCAAACAATTTAAAATTGCAAGCATGATACAATTATTTAGTTACAAGAACATTCAATGTGGCGTTATTTATAGTAGCAAACACTGGAAGTAACTTAAATGCCCAAGAACAAGGAATCAAATAAGCATCTTTTTTAGTACCATTAGTACAACATAGAATGAAATATACTATGAAGACAATAAATGTGATATAGCAGAATATACACTACTGAAAAAATGTTTACAATTTCCTATAAAGTGAAATTGAAGGCTATATTATAACACACATACAAATCTATGTATGTGTACATCTATGTGTGTGACTGTGTATGTCTGTATCTAGGAAGGGATACGCTAAACTGCTGAGTAGCTGTTTCCCTTTTTTTTTTTTGCTTACTTTTATTTTCTAAAATGTCTAAAATAAACATATATTTTAAGAGGACACAAAATGCCAAGAAATGGGATATTCGTTTCTCTTTGTGTAGACTTTTCCGAACTTCCTTCTCCATTTCATCCCCAGCCTCACCCTAGAGGCCACCTCCTTTCCTGAAAGCTACAGGAACCGAGTGCAAACATGCTCATCTTCATCATCACCACTCATACTTCAAATAATTCATATATGAACAATAAAACATGAACTCTGAAGGAGCATAAAAAATCTAAGATAGGTTTATAGTTTTATGATGCAGTGGGACGAAAGTGAATTATTCACATCCATAAAATAGAGTTGCAATGATTCACAGCCAATTTTATTTTTATAATTGTAATGAAACAGCTGGGATTAGAGTCTATTCATGGACTCATAAGAAACTTACACCCCACCTACTAAAATTAGTTTCTGCATCCAAAATTCTGATCTGAACATCTGATTGTGAACAAAACAGATATCATTGCTCAACGCCAAGGAATGGAGGAAACAGGCTTCAAGCATGTCATTCTTAGCAGAATTGTTTTTCTCATTGTGCAAACTTCCCTTACTGTCATTCCTAAGCAGCCCCTTAAATAGCATGATTCTTTGAAACAGTTATTTTCAAAGAATGAACTTTCTTGTATAAGATAAACTCAAAGAATATAATTATTAAAGATGTCAGACTGTATTGTGATGGCTGTTTATAACTAATAGATTCTCAGCCATGAGACAAGAATCTGATTTAAGAACGTATGTATCAAATATATGACATCTTTTGGGGCACTAGCAGCACTAAGTCTAAAATATAAGATTTTTGCCTTCAACTTGCCTCAGGTATCAATTCACAGATCTAAATATTTAAGGCTTTACAGAAAATTTACTAGGTCCCACGGTTTGCAGTTTTAAAGAGATGTGATCAGTTGTACACTTATCTCTCTTCTGAATTTTCCAAAGAAGGAAACAGTGTATAAGGATTGAGTGACTCACTCTGGGTCACACAGCTAGTTAGTCACAAAAAATGAGTCTAGAACATGAAGACTCCTTTTCTCCAATCCAGTACCTCTTTCCAATATACCACAAGGAAAGAGTAAAAGAAAACATGAAATATATTTTTACCAGAAAATAAAATACAGTCAAGCCTAAATCAGAGATAGCCTCACTAAAGGTGGAATACACCTACCTCCAACCCAACAGGCTGGGCATTGTACTCAAGAATCATTAGGATATATTTTGGAGTCTTCAGAAATTTTAAATCACATATGAAATTTGAGGCAAGTTCTGAGTTTTATTTTATAAACCATCCTATATTTTACATATTTATATGTAAAAATGGCATAAAGTTTTGAGTGGCATTTTAACTAGCTAATTTGGAAGCTACAGAGTGCTCACCTAGATAATCCACATTTTAAAAACCTCTAGCTTTCTTTGAAGTAGTTAGCTAATTTAGGCAAAGCAGATGGATATTCTTGAATTATCAAGAAAAATTTAGGTTGTAAACTCCTAACATTAAAAAGAATCAGATAAACCAAATATTTGACTCTCCTAAAATATGGCCGGCATTGTTGCAATTGTGCCATGCTTTGCAAAACACACACACTTCTAAAAAAAAATGTGAGTATTAACAAATAAAAGCATTTTCAATATTTAATGTATGTACTAGGAAAGAAACTTTAAAGATCCCATACTGAGTTCTTTGTTTCTTATAAAGCAAATCATTATCTTTAAGTAACATGAATAACTCTCTCAAATGTAATATTTGAAATTTTTTGATTCCCATATATAAAAGCCAGACTTAAGACTTGCATGTATAAATGACATCATAAAAGGTTTTCACAAATGTTATTAATTGGTTAAGAATGGCCAGAGATTGTATTTCTAGCTTATAAGAAGCACAAATTAAATGCTAATTGAGAAAATATTCTTTCTCAGTCCTTTTAATTCTTTATTAATATAAATAATATTCTGCTATTTAAAAATCCTTTAAAAGAAAAATAACTTTTAATAGAATCCATATAAATATTTCAGCAACAAATAAAAATAAAGATCCTTAAATTTCATATTAAAAAAAAAGTTATTTTCTTTTACCTCCCCACAAAGTCCACACCACTACCTACCAGATCCAACACACATCTAAGGAAGGTAAAATCTTTAAAAACTTGTTGAGAAATTGTGAAGGTTGGCAAGAACATTTGTTCACAGAGGCAAAATGAAAACAAGAAAAAAAGAGAAATCTCTCCCCTAAAAAAGCAAGCCTAGCTGAATTGATAGCCTTCACTTAAGAAACATGACTCAAGTCTCCTTAGGAAAGTGAGTCCTGCTTAAAAATAAATTTCTCTACAAAAAAAACTATGCAGCATACGCATTATAAGGTAAGCATACCACTATATGCCTTGTTGTTGGGCATTTGTTATATTCTATTTACGTGTTAAAACTAGCTCTTAAAATTATCATTTGCCTTTTTTTCCATTATCTGTATTCATCATTAAATAAGACAATTAAAGTTTAACAGTTAATCCCTAATGAAAAATTCTAGGATATTATTCTTCGAGCATTAGTTATGAGCCAATTTGTTTATATCTTAAAAATGACCCTGTTAGATGACAGTGGCTGAGACTGAACACCATTTGTTATCAGTCATGAATTTTCTCATTTAGATAATTGAAATTATAAAAAAATTTCTAAGAAAATGATAAAAAATTAAAATACAGGGAGGTTCATCGAAGTTTTCTTTACAACTAGAAATTGGAAGACATCTAAATGTTCCTCCACAGGAAATTTGTTAAGCATATTATGATATAGATATTTCATGGGGGAGGCACTAAACATTGTGAATTACACTTGCTGATGGGAAAATATGTCCAATATATACTGTACAGGAAAAGGATTATAAAAGTGAAGCACATGATCCTATACTTAACTAAAATATATATGTGCACACATATATAGAATAAGTTAGACAACAAAATATTAATAGGAAAGTATTTGTAGGTAGAATTCACAATGGTTTTCTTTTTTCGTTTTCAGTGTTCCGCATCATCTACCTCTTTTTCAATAAGCATGTGTCACAGTCATAATTTTCAAAAAGTGATTTTTCTGCTTTGTACATAAAACACAAAGAAAGTATATGTTTAGATACAATAAATCATTCTGAAATTGCAAAAAGCCATCCAAACACTAAGTAGAGTCCAAGAAGCCCCTGTGACGGTTAAGAGCATGGACTCCAGAGCCAAGTCTCCTGCGTCAGAATCGCATCCTCGCCACTGTCAGCAATGTGACACAAGGTTAATGAACTCACCTTTCTGCCTCAGCTTCCTCCTCTACCTAAGAGAGATAATAATAGCTCCAACCTCAAAGGGTTTTGGTAAGGATGAAAGGAGTTAAGTCAATAAGTTAATGAAAAGGAAGTAAGCATTTAATACTAGAAACTGAAATGCCACATTACTTGGCAATCAATTATAAATATCCCTCTATTTTAACGAAATGCTTTATTTTTGAATGCTTTTGTGCATTTGGATACAATTGTTCTAAGTGGTTTCACTAGGTTTTGCCTTCCTCGTGGAGAATTTAAACTGGACAGATACAAGGTATTCTTGGGCTACCCAGTATATTACCAGGTAAACTCAGAAAGTTAATTCCCTAAGAACAGGTTATTTTATGGGACATGAGTCTACCAAGACATTCTTCATTATTTAGTGTAAGTCTTAAATACCAAACTGTAAACAAAATACAACTCTATAGGCAATACAAATAAATAAATCACACTGTCATGGATCTTATCACTTTCTTCAAACAAACTATTGCTATCAAAAATCTATTTTAAAAATATTTATATTTGTATCCAAATTATCATTAAAGTTTGACTCATAATCACTAGTTATCTTTGTTTTAATATTAGGAAAGTTATAAGTGTATTTTGCCTTTTAAAAATATAGCAATATATCCTTAGCTTTTTTTGGTTAATAATGATGTAACAAAATAGCAAATTTCCAAGGTATGAAATGTTCATCCCTTTCATAATTAATATGGCCAAATTAAATATCCTAAATTGAGAAACCACCTTTTATAAGAGGCAAGTTAACATGTAAAATTATGTGTGAGACATTTGATCTATCTGACATTAGTAATGATACCAAGTACTCAATTTATCACATCACAGATGTCCTGTACTTACAAAAACAAAGATTCCTTTGCCTTACTCTTAATCACTAATAATGACAACAGAACTAAGCCATAAGATAAAGTATTGTGATTTTTTTTCAAAATAAGGTCATATTCCAGGTTCTATTTTATTTAAAAGTGATAGTTAATTGTAAACATCTATAAAACAAGAATGTCACTTTGCCAAAATGAAGCAAGTTCTTAAAACTTCAATGAAACTCTTGTATCTCCTGAACTAATAACCCAACTAGATACAGCAGTGTCCTGCTTGCCAAGCTTCCTTGAGTTAACTGGTAGACCATTCTAGCCATCAATGCCATTTTCTGTAAATACTTAATAAAAGTTCTCTAACAGAGTCAAAAGGAAGGGAGAATAAAAGAATATGACAATGAAAACAGTATCTACTTTTTTGATAGGAGCAAATAACAAAATACACAAGAATCCAAGACAAAAAAATTTTTTCCCTGGCATTTTAGGTGATCAACAGTTCTATTAAATCCATCCGTCAGACTGGACTTTGGCAGAAAATACTAGACTTACATAAAGGCTGTGCAGCTCATGGCTGACACACTTTTGAATCAGTCTGCATCTGCACTTCTGAAACCTGGACCATCTTCTACATAACTCTTTACTTCCAACATCTAAGAACGCTCAACAATGGCTTCCTTTTGGAGCCCTGGTATCTCCTGACTCATGCAGTCTGTGAAGAAAGGAGGCCAAGCACCAGATAGTTACACAGGAAATAATTAACAGATATCACGCTGAAGGATACCATTTCACAGTGACAACAAACTACAGCCTGATTCACTCCAAGATACATCTGCTTCCCCTGCCTTAGAACCCTGGGGCATCAGAACCATGCTAGACTTCACAAAAAGCCTAGGTTACAGAAATGGGGGGAAAAAGTACTTTTAAGAAAGTACTTGGACCCCTGGCTGCTGTGGCTCAGTGGATTGAGCGTCGGCCTGCGAGCCAAGTGTCGCTGGTTCGATTCCCAGTCAGGGCACATGACTCGGTTGCACGTCAGGTCCCCAGTTTGGGGGCGCAAGTGAGAGGCAACCACACAGTGATGTTTCTCTCCCTCTCGTTCTCCTCTCCCCTCTCTCTAAAAATAAATAAACAAAACAACAAATAAATTATTTAAAAAAAAAAGAAAATACTTGGGCCAATGGAATTAGAATAACCTATAAAACCAAATATATGTGTCAAATTGGTTTTAGTTGAGATCTACCGTCAAAGGTGGTATACAAATACAAAAAATGAATAACCAGTGAAGAGCAAGAAAACAAGCTACCTAAGTGTTATTTAGTGAAGACAACTGAAATAATCATGTTCATTATTACACATAACTAATTCAATGAACGGCATGTTATTTAATGAAAATCTATAATATATTTGAAATTCAATCACACCCATTTCTAACAGGTGACAACAGAAATGCATCTATTAAATATAGAGGGCAGAAGTGCAGAGATGTACAAGTATGGCTGAACTCTGGATATAGTAAATGTTTTTTAACATTTTATGCTTAGGCAAATCAAATATCAATATCTACCTCAAAAGAAAGTTTATCAACGTGGCCTAAAGGCTACTGTTCCATGAGCAATGAATAGGGAGATGCATACTTCTATTTTTTCCTAGTACAGGCTGTTCTCTTTAGCACACATATGTTAAAAATTGAAGTAGAGTCAGGAAAACGGTGATGTACATAAACATGATAATAAGTCAATACTACCTCTACGATAACTAAAGACTGCTTTCCCTTTCATTAAACATGAAGCAAAAAATATCAGACTTTTCACTTGAGACGATTTTGAGTTAAAAAAAAAAGTTCCTGCAACCTCCTGTCAGTGGTTGTAAAGGCATTCAACGCTGTCGCTTGTTTGAACGTCTGTTTGGCTGCCAATGGACTGTCCCCAAAAGAACATTTTTGCATCTCAATAGACTGTCCGGTATCAACAATCTTTAAACTATAAATTTAGCGCCAATGAAGAAAAGGGGAAATAATATCTACTTTGTACTGTCTTGGTATCACATTTACAGAATGAACAATAATCATACTACTTTGCACTTATCTAGAAACCTGCATCTGGCGATCTCAAATGGCCTGACAAACCTTAATTAACTAATCTGCACAGCACTCCGGTGAGTACCACAGGCATACGATCCTCTCCGAGAGAGATGAACGGAGATTCTTGGAGGCCCTTCCTTTGACAGTCAACTTGGAACTCAACTCCCAGAACTCGAAATTCAATGCCCACAGCCCATGGCTGAACATCTCTGCCAAAACCAAGCAGCGAAAAATGTGCATCTTAAAATGGACAAACTTCCCTAAATAAACTTACAATGGAAACTAAAATCAGTCTCAATGAGACTTACTTTTCTCCCAGATTCATGACAAGTGTGGGTTGATAACTGCTGGTGTTTGTACCTGTGGAAAAATGAGGGCCTATGAATTATCTATGACATTCTGTTCTGCCCAATACCGTGAAGTTTACCTGAATGTTGATTTGCCAAGAGCCACAGGAACTACATATTTACTAATGAATATTACTTATACTTTTGTATTTCATTAACAAATGCAAATACATTTGATACTAGCAAAATCTTTGTGAAATATGACATGTTTTGTTTCTATTAATGTGTTATCAGTTAAAAGACGAAGTTTTCTATGTTATAAAAGTCAATTACAATACAGAAGCCTAGAGTTTCCTATCCAGGAAATAATCTGAATACAGTTGCATCTAAATAAGAGTTGATCCAATAAATAATAAATAAATGTCTTTGTGTAAATATACATAATAGAAGAAACTAGTCAGAAAAGCACACACAAATGTATTCAGTTCTGCTTCCTGCACTGTTTAGCTTAAAATGAGAAAGAAACATCTATCTGAATATATAAAGCCAATTAACTTTTGTTTTCAGTACAGCCAACATTAAATATGTTAACCTTTTCACAGATACAAAGTATATGTTTAAATGAAAACACTGCATTTTCAAAACATTTCCAGGAGCGCTCATGTTTCGTAAGATCTGCTCTAGATGTTTTAAGTGTTAGCAACTAAAGTTTTCATTTAAACATAGACTATTTCTAGCAAAGAGTCTAAAGGCTTTAACATTTCTTCCTACTCTCAAAAGAAAAAAAACGATTTTCTAGAGACATTGTGTAATCAATACACAACAGAAACCTAATTTTCATAAAACAATTCACAAGGTAAAGCCTATGTTAACATGACCCTGCCATACAAAGCACAATAATCAACACATCATACATGTAATTTAAAATATTTCTAATGAGATCAAGTCCATACTATTTTTTTTAAATGCATAAAGACATTCACTAAATGAAAATACACATAAATGATCTGCTATTGAACACAAAACTAAAAGCAAACACTGACCTATGCAAAACAAAACAAACAAATAAATCAAAAAACAGAATAATTTGAAACTTCAGCTTTTGTGTCTGATTCTTATATTTCCTTCCTCACTTTGAGAATAGCAAAATTTCATAACTAAAACCAGTTAAAAACGTGTGTCAGAAACATCAATGTTCTAAAAGCAACATAATTATGTGCTTTGTGACATAATGCTAACTACATTCAGCCTTATATTTAAAAGTGTTTCTATTGTTTACCAGCAGAGTCTGAAATAGTTTACATTAGTATTTTCTGCTGGGAACATGTTATAATTCATGATATCACTTTCTATAGTAGTCAAAGAAGATAGTCAAATTTTTACATTTAGTATTAGAAACTAGATGTACAAATATATTTGTTCTAATAACGCTATATTATATGCACTATTTAGGGTAAAAGTGACTTTTAAAACCAATTTTCCATTTCTTAAATTGCTTACTATTTCTCAATACCATGCCAAATAGCAAGGTAATGTCAAGTTCCATTCTACCATTTTAACCCAAATATGACTATCACATTCTATAGCCCTATAGTTACATAAATTACTATATATATTCATTCAAAATGTGCACATTGTTTTTGCATATCTTAATTGTGTACTTATAAATTTTTACAGACACCCTCACTACTAACTAGACTTCTATAATTATAAGTTAAAGTATATTGTTTTTGCCTTTAGTAAATATCACGGTAATATTCTGCTGGGTTTTCCCAAACTGATAGCAGAGCAATGAACTGGGAAGTACGTATTTGCTATGATAACTTACCAATACCAATTTCTACCACCAGAGTAAAAATTCTTGTCAAATTCACAATCAGAATGGGCTCTGCTTTTTAATGTTCTTTGGTGTCCCAAAGAGTTGATTAGCTAAAGTATGTGTACATTAAGTTTTTTAGTTTGGTTAATATACCAAATATCCCACAATAAATTAAATAAGCCCTACTTCCTATTCCAAATATCCAATAAAATTGGTGATTTCCAAAGGCACTACTGAAACACAAAGAAAATGTAAATTTTAAAGATTCGATCACAGAAAAAAATGATCCAAGACTCTTTAAAATATATATTTATCATATCTGTCCATTTAATTTTGTCAGCTCTTGTGTGTTAGTAGATGAGAGCCTTTAAGAATCACATATCCTACAACTAGGAATCTGACTACTCATTATACTGTGGAACACGGTTAAGTCTCTCACTGAAGAGTTACTTACTTCAGCAGCTAATGTGGAGGAACTGAAAAAAACAAACAGTTAAAATGATGCAACAGAAACTTGAAGTCAGGGAATTAAGGAAGTGGAGGAATTGAGAAAAACAAATCTCTTTAAAAAGTATTATCATCCTCAGCTTGCTGAAAAACCGTTAACTATCACGCTCAGGTTTTAGACTTCACTGCTTAATCAATTATTCATCATTCCAAAATCTTAGTGTATACAAATAGTGACAGGAAAGGACATATTCCAGAACAATCTAAAAGAGTCAAACAGTTTGGCATCTAATGAAGATGTCACGGATGAAAACCATTTTTAGTGGAAAGGCAAGGATGGTGAGCTCTAGTGACAGAGCTATAAAGTACCATGCTCTCAAAATGCAGTACGAAATTAAAAAGCCTAAGGCATGTCATTCCTGCCTTATAACCAGAAACTGCAGGATCCTCTTTGAGACCTGAAGAGTCCACCATGCTAGAAAATAACCAGCATTTACAATGATAAAAATGCAGCTCCCTACATATTTGTCTAAAAACAGCTCCTGAATTGAACACCCTCTTGAAGGGCACAGGAACTATTTTTCTTCTTTTCAAAGTTCCTTGTCATAAACTGGCTCTTTCCCTGTAGAAGTCCTTGTTTCTCAGAAGACAGGGGACATCATCTCTTCTGCATGAAGCCCTTGGTACAGTAGCTCCAGGGCATGGCTGAAGGCAGGGCAGGTAATAGCTTTTATAATTAACTGTGCACCGCCAAGGGGGGTTTCCCAGCTCCACTAGGGAATACCTGAGAGGCACAGATACGCTTCAGGGAATGGGCAGGAAATGAGAGCAGAGTAGCCGAAGAGACATTGTAAAAGAATGGTTTTTCTCCCCAGCCTACATCCAGAGAGAACGAGGGTTGCTACCTGTAGGTCAAAGCACCAGGCTACCTGATCTGTATTTCCTTATGGTTAGCTGGTTTCTGATCCAACTTTAGATGCAGGAGCAAGGCTTCAAAACTATCCAGAAGCTCAAAACTTTCTGAGTCAGGGTGAAAGGTTGAAGTGGTGATGCCTTTAGGCAAAAAGCAAGCATCACTTCTTGGGAGCTTGTGAATTTGCAAAGTCTAAAATTTTTTTGACAATTGCATGAAGAGAGCAATCAGCATCTTATACAGAGGTTTGATTTTGGTTTTCCACGTGGGACTATGTCTTTCTACCTTAAAGAGCCCGAAAATATAAAATGCCATTCACACTTACATGTACCTCATTTTCCCTCTTCTTGGCAACTAATCAACAAGAGCATTGTCACTGGTACATAATTATACTGTGAGTTTGAAAAAACACTATATTTCCATCTTAAAATATCACCAAGGGCTTTGCATTCTTAGTGATTTAAGTCCCCGCTAAGTTTTCTATTTACCTTACACTGTCATACCACCTTAGAATGTAAAAGTCATGTAGTTATCTCAATGTAAGAGGTGTGGATCTTTCGGAGATTGTGAACCTCTCTTCTGCAAATGTGGCCTCGTTGTTTCCCGTAACTGGAATGATTAACCAACATTCAGTCTGAGCTCAGAGCAGTGACAAACAGGTGACTTGCCCACCACTGTACCGAGCACATGCACAGGACACAAACTCACGTGAGTTACTTTCTGCCACTCCAACCTGGTAAGTATAAATCCCCCGACGGACACAGATCATTTTGTTTCCCTTGGTGAGACAAGATAATCTAGAGAACATGGGTCCTCCCCTCCCCACCCCAGCTTTCCCTTCAAGATATAGGAATTATTTAAAAATTAAACCTTCCTACCCGTAACAGGGACTGGGATTCATCCTTGGACTTGTTTTCTGCAGACGCAGGATACTGCGGGGTGATGGCGCCGGACTTCTCCCCGCCAGCTGGCACCCCCTGCAGGAACGCCTTGGTCTCCACAGCCAGGCCATAAATGGGGCGCGCCAGGTGGGCAGCTTCGACGTTGGGGCTATCCCTCAGCGCCTTTGGCTGCTCTTGGCTGCCGGTCACGGGCGTCAGAAGCCCCAGGCTTGCCTGAGGAAAGGATGGGCTGCCCCGCAGGATGTCTGCCCCTCTCCAAGTCATGCTGCGCAGGTCCTCGCTTGGACTCTCAGTCCAAACTTTTTCTTTTAACCCGTCCTTATCTTCCAGCTTCTCCCTCTTCACCGCACTCTCGGAAACCGGCTCTCCCATTTTAGAGTCTGGATTGAGCAGACTGTAGACCTTAACGTCAATTTTGGGCTCCTCCTTGATGGCGGATATGGCCTGACCGTCCTCTTCACCATTGGCTGTAGTGATGTCCTGCTCCTGACAGTGAACAGTGTTGAAGTGTTCTAGTAGTGACTGAGTGTCGGCAGCTGTGAAGCTGCATTGGCGGCATTTGTAGCAGCTGTGTGCTCTCCTGGAGAAAGAGAAAGCAGTCATGGGAAATCGAGCATTCTGGACGGCTTTTTAAAAGAATTCCCTTTAAGCACCTGAATTGTATCTCACGTAATGTAATAGGCAGAATGAAATGCAATATTCTCCACATCCAGGAATTGGAAGGTGATTAACTGGCATTTTCAGTTCTATATAAAGAATGTGACATTCCCTTTTGTCATATGAGCAATAACAGGTATACACACACATTTTATATGCACGCACTAGTCAATTCACATTTAAAACTGGTTGGTTTACTTTACTATTAAATGACCTGCTCTGTTCATTTCAACGTAACTGGATAATCACTGATTCTATATTATTTAAGCAGATATCCCTATATTTTCATACCTGATTTCATCAATGGACTTTTCACTCTCTGTTTATTTAAACTACATTGAGTTTTTTTTTTCACTAAAAATATACATATTTCTGATGCTGAAGTGCTTTCTGCATCTTTTATCCATTAAAATAAATCCTATCTGATTACATCATAAAAGGTAAATCCATTTAAAATCCATTTAATCAATGGCATATATATATATATATATATATATATATATATATATATATACTCTACTAAATAAGATGTATTAGAAGGTCAAGATTTTTCTAAACAAATCCTATCTGTAAGAACTTATGAACATTCAACATACTGAGTTTCCTCTGGGTGTCAAGAAGCATCACAGGTGCTGTCACAGATAAATTCATTGAAAGAGTGTGTGTGTGTGTGTGAGTCTGTGTTTGTGTGTGTGTGTGTGTTTTCTTTCAAAAGACATAGAACAAGACCTTATTGTTAAGTTTTATAGCATCTTCTGCTGTTAAAGACAGAAGAGTAACTGTTAAAATAGGACAAGTGTTTGATAAACAAAAGAGAATAAAAGCAGTGTATCCTAAAAGGCATTCCGGAAAGGTACACAATAACTTGAAATGAGGCATACTGTCTTTAACTGGAAGCCTTGTATGGTTCTCTAAAAATCAGGTGGAACGCTTGCACTCCGCTGATATAATATGTTAGGAGTTACCAACCTAAAGTAACAAAGTAAGTTTTAAGAGCTATTACTTAAAGCCACAGCAAAATATGTATTCACGTATGCAGCTGTAGTTAATCATCACAATATTACTTTGCCATGTACTGGGCATGCACTGGTGAATAAAAGAAGCATAGTCTTCGGCCTGAAAGACTGAGTGGCTTAGCAGTTTACTTCTTAATTGTCAAGCTTTACTCTCTTCTCGTTAACAGCAGTCACACCCAGACTCGCAAGATTCTAAATAATAAAGACAGAAAGGGCATTATCTATTTTATTAAAGTCTTGGGAGGTGGGGCTGTCTTGAGTGTGTTCATTAGGGTGGTTTAGGGCCATTATATCTAGTAATATATCTAAGTAATTAAGATCATGTGCCTTCCATATCTACTTATTGTGCAATCTAGAAAGATCCCGAGCCATCCCATCCCTTCGCCAAATAATAAAAACAAAAATGGCCAAACTTTACTCATTATTGGACTGATACTTCCTCCTAAATATACAAGACCAAGGGTCCCTGCCCAGACAATAAATTCATCACACAGAATCGCACTCTAAGACATTGTGTTTGATTCTGAGTTTTCTAGTTTCAAGTTCCTGTCCCAATGTACATCTCCCTGACTCTTGACAGGTCTCAACAAGAGCTGTTCTGCCCTGCCCCACAACAGAGCTCTTGATCCAACCGACCTAGGCAAACCTTCCATGATAAAGCAGGAGAACCATCAGAATGCAGAGAGCAGCGGGGAGTGAGTATAAAGCCAGAAGGAAACAAAACTTCAGAAATATGTTTTCAGGAAGGACCAAGTTTTATGTTGAAAGAGAAAAGACATTTTTAATGGAAAGGATATTAAGATAAGCTCAATTCACTCACCTTTTCATTGGAAGAGTCCCAAGCACTCACATATCGTATATGATCTCACACTCCACCAACGCAGAAAGCCCATTTAACATGCAGTAAAAGGCAGAAATGATGACTTGCCCATTGAGAGTACATCAAATCATGCATACAGGGCGTCTACCTCCCAGATTATGTTCTTTTTCTACCCTCTTCTGTCTTAATTTTTAACTTTATGCAAAAATAAATAAAATTACTGACAATATGGAAAACCGAGGCATGAAACATGAAGGATGAAAAATGAAAAACATGAGGTGATGGGAAAAGCTTCTGACAGAAAAGAGACTGTGACTACAGCAATGATCTGCAAATAGGCAACACTGCCACTTAAATTGTTTCTTAGCAATACATATTCCAAGGTTCTCCATTTCCCTACTGATTCAGAACATCCTACACATAACCAGAGGATCTGAATTTTTAATAAGGTCCTCAGGTGACCCCAATGCAGGGATCAGTATCTACCTTAGTAGATCATGGTTCTAACAACTTAGTAGATCATGGTTCTAACAACTCAACAAACACACTCATAAGACATCCTCCAAGCCCCATGATTTTAATAAACACAGGAAATACCCTTACTATCTTTTTTATTTAGATTCTTAAGAATCTGGGTTTAACTACTGTTGAAAAGAGAGTAAGCCTTGATGATTCAGCAGTAGACTGCTCTATCTTCAGTCCTTTGAACAGCACTAGAAGAAGCAGAAAAGCAATTTGTAACTTAGTATTCTAAAGACCTGAAGGACTTTTTTCTCCCTGTAATATCAGTCTTAAATAAATGACAGAAACTACATTTAAAAAACATTACTTTAAAAGCTTGGAGCACTATAAACTTTTCAATAACCTATGCTAAAATCTAGTGCAATGCTCCTCAAATTCTAACATGCATAGGAATCCCCTGGGAATCTCGTTAAAATTCAGATTCTGATTCTGGAAGTCTGGGGTGGGACCCAATATTCAGTATTTTTTACAAGCTCACAAGCTTACAAGTTGGTCCCCAGACTACACTTCAAGACAGGTATCAGTTTGGAATGACCTCTCCATATATATATATATATATATATATATATATATATATATATATATATATATATATATATACTGAGTACTTGCTAGAACATTCCCAAATGAATTCTTTATGATGGGCAACATCATTTTCTCTGAAAGCACCTACAATATCACCCACCTCTGAGGGTCAACACTAACGTTAAAACTACAAACATGGCATTGTTAAGTGTAATCACAAACAGCAATTCATCTTTTTTATTTCATTGTTTGGGGATCATCTTTCAATATTCTTTAGTGACAGGCAATTTATATGTAGTATCCCACAACAATCACACAAAGTATGGATTTGCATCCCTCCTTCACAGAGCAAGAACGTGAAGCACTGAAATTCACGTAAAAGATGTGGAGGGCATGACGCAGTGTCTTAACACTTGTTCAGGGTTAGTCTTTCCTGTCAGCTCTTTAGTACTTGATGCAATGTAACTAGCTTATTCAGGAATTAAATCCCTGAAAGATTTGGTCATATTCTAGGACGTAATGTCACTCCCTCGATAATAACTGAGAAGACCTTCAACACAATGCCATGTCCCCAAAAAATAAAAAATAGGTGATTTTGATTCCTAGTAGAAGAAACGTTACTCAAGAACAAGTTTAATCATTATGAAACTTGATCAGTTTGGACTCTCCTCTAACTTATTAAATGCATTTCATTTATTAACATCAATATGAAAACAGCAGAAAGGTTCTGGGAATGTTCCCTCTATTTCTCATTCAGTAAGACCTCCCGAATGACTCAACCCAAGAGTAAACCTACCAGTCCTCTGTACTACTCTGAAACTGTCTTCCCCTGAGGATTTCTTCCATGTTGCCTTTTATTAAACTCCTGTGTGTTCTACTTCGCAGTTAGAGTATAATTGCCTTAAGCTCAAGATCAAAGCTCCCACCCAACTCCACCCAGAACACCTAGTCAGTCAGTAACTATGTGCTTAATAATCAAAGGAGTAAATCTATGGGAGAGGAGAAACTCTTCTCTATCTTCAAGGTTCTTTTAGCTGGTCTGATTATAAAATAGACCTGAGAAAGGTTAGGAAGAGAGAATAACCAAATTTAATACATGCGTGTATGTATGGGAACCCTACATCCATGAGAGTCAGAAATTGCACATGTATAAGAGGTTCAGAGACAGAAAGGAAACATGGGTGTCTAAGACATTCTGAGCTAGGAATGAAGTAAGGTGCCTTGGGGATTTAAAGGGTCACTGCAGAATGATAAGAAGAGCAGATGAATAGAGGTGAGTCCTCCCCAAGAACAAGCCAAAGGGATTTTCTTTGACAACCTCTCATTATGGGCAAGGCCCCTACTTCAAGTTCTTGTAGGTAGTCAAGGGAGAGGCAGAAGTTTCTCCTGAGCCTAAAGCTAAAGATGCCCTTAGCTCAAAACAATCCACATACCATAGGAGCATATTTTGGGGTGACCATCTTGGAACCCCACAAACCACCACAGCTCTAGGGGAGTTCAGGATGCTGGATTTAATATGCAGAGCTATTAAGTGGCAGAGAAAATTAACTGGTACATAGATATTTTGCAAATGGTATATTTTTAGTGGTCCTCTGAATAAATTCTTCATTATTTACAAATTCCTAGAACTTCTGGATACATTAAGCCAAACTAACTTAAAAAATACTAAAAGTATATGCTTTACATTAATTTAAATTTTATACCCTCCTGCCAACTCAATAGCAAACACTTTCCTCATGCTATATGAGGAAAAATTATGTCATTTTATAGGTCTTCCTAGCATAGGGCTGCCAGATAAAACACAGGACACCCAGTTAAATTTGAATTTCAGATAATAAACAAAAACTACTTTAGTACAAGTATGTTCTGTGAAATATTTTGAATATACTTATATAAAATTACAGTATGCTCCATGCAATATTTTAGGCAATGAGGACATGAGTCAAAGAAACTTTGATAAAAGAGCTAAATCATCCTTTGCATCCAGAGAAAACTACAAGTAACCTAAAAAAAGGCTAACCTGTGCTTAAGTCAAGTGACAAGACTTCTGTGAGAAGAGATATTTTATTCCTTATCCTACTGGAGTGAATTTTCATGTGCTATAGAAAGCATTTATTTCAGATCCATTCACATTTCAATGCACCGTGGTCTTTCTTCCTGGTAGTAGCATTTCATTCATTAGCAGAGATTAAAAGTATTTTCCTAATTCATAAAGGGCTGAGGTGTTTTAGTCTTTAAAAAAAAAGTCAGCTAAAAGATACTACTCTTTTACTTTATTTCTTTATTTCTATTTTCATAGTAAAGCAGCTCACAGTACATGTGAAGTCAACTCTGAGCAATGTTTTCTTCTTCTCCATTAAATGTTAACTTCCAGAAATTTATGCCATCACTTGAAGAACTCTCCTTTACCAAATAATTGTATTTCACCTTCAATAGTTTTAACCATAGTTTTTCTTCTTCAATGACTAAATGGACATCAAAGTAATCGAATAACTCATAAATAACAATCAATTAGACTTTGAAAGATAAGTTTTGGTAATTATGGAATCAGACACCTAGAGATATAAAGTGTCACAGAAGAGGAGTAAATGGAGGTGATTTAATTTAGATATTATTCAGTAGATTCGATATCTAATACAGTTAATCACTTCTGTAACACGTACTTCATTGTTATAAAGGTCTACACGTGTGGCACTTGAGATTACTGTCACTGCAGAATGGCGAAAAGAGTAACTTGGGGACAAAAAAAAAAAGGATTATAGGTGGATAACCAGATCAATCACCTCTTGGAAGCTGGAGCTATAATATTCAGCCTTAGTGATATACAGAGAAGCAGTCCTCAAATGAAAATCTAGAAAGAACTGAAATTCGAATACAACTCCATTCCGTCCACTCATCATTTATTTTTTAAGCTGAAATAATCTGATTAGTATTTACTCATTTTGAGTAGCTGGTTTTTTAAGGGGATTGTGGGCTGATTTCCCCTTCAAGTAGCAGAAGAATATACAACTAATGTCGTATCTGGAAAATTTCAACTTATGAGTCACTTTTGAGAAGAAGATATCCCTACGAAATGTTCAAAAGAGAAAGATAAGCTTTCCTATAAATTAGAAAGTAAGTAAGAAACTGGGACATCATTTCTATAAACTGATATAAAATGAAAAGCATGGCTAAAATTTATCTTATTTGAAGACTTGGTAATTGTTCTTGTACAGTCTTCAGGACCATTTAATCTGAATTTTGAATAAATTATGTATACAAATAAATATAGTGACACTGTGAGTTATTTTTCTTGATGGACTTTAATATCCCAGGTTATGTCTGTCTCACAGTGGAAATTTTCAACTTGTGCTATTATGTCCACTTCAAGGTATTAAAGGCAGCTGCTTTATCAGGTACTGTTTAAAAGAACATGCCCCACAACATACGCAAACCCAAATGTAACTACCATGGCCCTCACCCCTTTAGAAATTATGTTCTAACGCACTCTGTAGTTGGCTTTTCCCAATGTGTTGATCATTAAGGGCTTATCATAAAATCTGTTCTTTAGAATTAGCATAACACACTGTCTATGTTCTTCTGCTGGATTTTTGAAGAGAGATATTGAGCAGTAGTTACATTAACTTACAACTAATATATCCAATGTAGTTTCCTGCAGCCTGAGTGATATATTTTATGTCTACAAGATTTAAACATTGTTTTAAAAAAATTTTAAGCATTCATAAATCTCCAAATGGACAGGTGCTTGTCACCACATACACTACCAAAATGGCCATATATTTTTTCACATTCTAGAGATCAAGCTGGTAGACAATGATTATATTAAAAATTTTTTAGCAGTTCATTTTAAGAAAAAACCTTTTATTGCATGTATTGGGGTTACATTGGTTAATTATATAGGTTCCAAGTACAATTCCATAATATATCATCTCTACATTGCATCATGTGTTCACCATCCAAAGTCTAGTCTCCTTCCATCACCATTTATTCCCCCTTTACAATCTTCTACCTGCCACCTTGATAATAAGAAAGCTTGAGCCTCTCCTCAATATTTATTAGACATGTGTACTGATGAGAATTGATGCTTCATTTTCATTTTAAAATTGTATCACATAATGTTAATGATACATACTCACATTTTATATATATATAAATATATGTTATATATTCATATCTAGGTTTACAAAAAAATAAAAACTGAACATAATCATAGAATCATACAATATGATAATAAATATATAGTCACTCTTGCTATGTATAGAAATATCTAGTATATGTGTATACACATACAGGGTCGGGCAAAAGTAGGTTTACAGTTGTTTCTATGGAAAATAATACAATAACTAATAAATAATAATAAACTGTTTCATGTACTCACAGCTATAAATCTACTTTTGCCCCACCCTCTGTGTGTGTGTGTGTGTGTGTGTGTGTGTGTGTAAAGAGAGAGGGAAAAAATGATATATAGAGATAAAATAATATTTATGATACAGTTCAATATATGTATATAAATGTAAATGAGTATGTATGGCATATATAGAAATATACATATGAATATGTATACATATAGTTTGGTTTTGCTAGTGTTTGAACTTTATTAAAGATTGTAAAACGGTATCTGGCTGAAAATAGTCTTCTTCAATTTGTCTTTATTCAGCCAAAATTACGCCTACACAATACATCCATCTTGTATTCAGCTATTATTTATTCAAATTTACTACCGTAAAATATCCTACTACATGAAAAATCTACAAAAAAACTTAACTTGTTTCTTGTGAAAAGTTAGAAGAGCATCTGATACTGCCACAATTTTCCAGATTCACTTCATGAATATATACTGAGCACTTTTACCCCTTATAATATGTTTTTTAATATCTATGCTTTCAGAAATTAATAAAGTGATCCATTTCTTTAGTTAGTGTCTGCCTTCTGTAAGTTCATCCACCTTTAGTTTTTGTTGTTGAAGTCTAACTTCATTACACTGAGCCAAAGGTCATATTCTCTGACACTGTTTTTCTTAAATCTTACTTTTTTTGGCTCCAAATGTGTCAGTTTTTCTAAGTGTTTTATATCTGCTTGAAAAGCATGTGCATTCTCTAATTGTTGAGTGCAGAATTAATATATTTTATTGAAACAATATTGTTAACTTGTTCAAGCCTTTATATTTGAAAAGTTATTTCTGTCATTCTTTTAATAAGAACGGTTTGGTTGGTCATATTTTTCCTGTAGTTGTCTATTAATTTTTGCTCATATATATTTATTTATATTTATCTGAAGAACTGAATGTCTTATCATTATGTAATGACTTTCCCCTCATGCTTCCTATCTTACAATCTAAACTGTATGACATTAATAATGTTATCTCAATTTTCCTTTGGTTTAGATTTGCTGTAATTACTCAGCCCATTTTTTATATTTGCTCTAATAACCCAGTTTATTATTTTCTTTCAAACTCCATAAACGTATGTTTCAAGTGTCTATCCTGTAAACGGCTTATAGTTGAATTGTGTTTTTTAGTAAGTCTAAAAATATCCTTTTTTTAAACAGAGAGAGAGAGAAACATCGATGTGAGAGAGAAACATCTACTGGTCGCCTCCAGCCCCAAACAACGATCAAATTCGCAACCTAGGTATGTGCCTTGACGAGGAATGGAACACCCAACCTTCTGGTGTACGGGATGACACTCCAGCCAATTGAGCCACCCAGCCAGGGCAGTCTAACAATATCTTTTAAGTAGAAAATTTTAATCCACAGAGTTTTATTAAGATTTTTGATATCTAGAATTTTATTCTATGGTCTTACTTTTGAAATATTATGCTTACCTCTCCCCCTTTTTTGCCATTAAGAGATTGAATATTATGGATGTTATTTTGTTATTCTGTGTTTCTCCTCTATAGTTTTGAAAGCCCTGTACACATTTCCTAATCTTTCTTTGATTATCCTTAAAATTTTCCACGTATGCATAACAAAGTCCTCACTAATTCTAGACAATTCCAGCACAGCATAAGAACAACTTAATTCTGAACATTTCCTCTGCAAACTTACATATTAGTTTTTCCCAATATCTTAGTCAGTCCCTCTCTACTGCATAAATTAGGCAGGCTATCATTGTTTAGATTTACTCAATTTCTCTGGTCTTTGCTTATATGAAAATGTCTTTGTGCTTATTCTTGGAAGATAATTTTGACTGGTGGACAATACTAACTTATTCATTTTCTTTTTTCCCCCTTCCTCAAACTTCGAATAGTATTCTTCCCTCTTCTGGTTTCCAATTTTGGGTTTTAAAAACATGTCTCTATTAATCTGTTTTCTGAGTACTATGTTGTTTTTCTCTAGTTGCTCTAAAGGACCTCTCTGCCTCGGCATTTTAACATTTATTATAACATGTCTATTACAGAGTTTATTTGTATAGACAGTTGACCCTTGAGAACACATGGGATATGGGATGCTGACCTCCCTTATAGTTAAAGAGCCATATACAACCACAGTCAACCCTCCATATACGAGAATTCTCAGTTGTGGAGTTGATTTTGGAAAACTCAGGTTTGAACTACACTGGTCAACTGAATTGTGGTCAATTAAATAAAATCTGTGTATAAGTGAACCCACACAGTTGTTTTTGGGTCAATATAGCCCATTTAGTATAAGCTATGCTTTCTTGTATCTGTGTATTTATATCTTTTAACAGTTCTAGAAAATCTTCTGCCATTACTTCCTCAAATATTGATTGCCTATCTTCCATTCACTATATTTGTTTATCCTTGGACTCTAATAAGATGCATGTTAGAACTACTTATCATACTTTCCATCCTGTCCTGTCTTAAATATTCTGACTAATGTCTTCAGATTTAACTTCTGATTAACTCACTCACTCTAAAGCATTTGGTAATTTGTTATTTAACCTATCCATATGTCTTTAGTTTCAATAATCTTATGTTCAATTCAAAAACAATAGTTGCATCTTTTCAAATATTCACTTCTGGTCACATATAACTTAATCAGGTTGTAAGTTTAATTTTCATTTTAAACATTTATTATTATTTTATAATTGAAAACCATTATATGTGAAGTTGCTGGGTATTTACAACTGTTGATTTCATTTTCTAATGATTTCAGATATCAGGGTTTATATCCCTGCCCATAACAGAGAATTTTTATAATAGCGGGCACATACAAGGTTCATCTTAGGCCTGGCCATGGATATTGTGGAGGGGAAAAGTGAAGTACACTCCTGTACACACATTTGTGTTTATTTCTGACAGAAGTCAAAGGAAGGCACTAAAATGGAACCACTTTAGCCACCCTCAAGGTGTCAGCTTCAAGTAAAATTCAGATTCTGCGCAACCTCTCTGCTGGTGACTCCAGGCTCATCTTCCTGCTTAAAGGCAGCACCAGCATTGGCTTTTGCCCTCAAGGCATCCTCATGCTCTGCATTCCCTGCATTCTCTCCAGACTGCGTTTGGTTTACTCATGGTGAAGGGAAAAGAGAAAAGCTACAGAAATTTCCCTTGATTCACGGAAATCTAGCAAGGCTTTAAAAAGTGTGTTTTATCTAGTATAGTTGTTTTGTAAGGAGATAGTCCTCTTACTCCAGAAATATAACATTGCAAATTTTAATGAGATGAATGGTAGCCAATTAGAGAATGGTTACATTATTTAACATTAATTAAATACTACAAGAAATGGAGTATAAGGTATAACTTCATGAGTGGAATATAATAACTCAGTCATGATGTGAGCCAGGGGTATCATAAGTAAATATGAAATATTAAGAAAATGAACCAAGTTCCAGTTACTGACTGGCTAATGTTTGCAGTTCAACCCAGGTTAAACTTGGTTCTTTGGGGAAATGCACATGCAATCCACACTGAGGTTTTTCCACTCATAGCTCTAAATCAGCTCCCCTGCTTCTCAGCTGCAGTTATATTATAGATACATGATTTCACATATTGTACAGGTCTCAGTTTATACTACCTTTTTACTACACTGTAAGTCTTGTATATAAAACAATCAAAAGCCTAGAATATTCCATAGTAAAACAGAATTATGGTGAAATTTTCCCAACATCAGTAATAGAAATAAACATAAATTTAACTAAAAAAGTATTATTGTATATGGTAACCTTGTCCCTTTATCTTGTCTTCAAAATGTGGTTTTTGGGGAAATGCTTTGACAGCAAATCAAGTTTTGGACATTCATGTGACTAATTCCTTTAACATCCCTACAGCTTCCACTGGCTCGGACTCCTGGACTTGTAATTGTCTAAATTTCAAATATCTCTGCATGGATTTATTAAAAGATTAGAAAATCTAGGATCACACAAACCCCATCAGGTTATAAGTATGAGCCTATTTTAATGCCCTAGGGACAAGTGCTGTTCAATTTTTTATCTAATAAAATACTGAGAGGTCGACTTAACTTTAAAATACATAGACAAATGTCAGTTTGTATAGAATCTATGCCCTCAGAAGGATTCCAAAGTTCAAAGATTAAACTGTAACTTACCATGGAGATATCAGCCTATGCAAACTATGTTGAAGTCAAAATCACATGGGGATTTCATTTACTTAAAGATATTCACCGAGAACCTGTTAGCCATCCTGGCACAGTGGCAGGAAACAAGACGAGATTCTTCCCTCTGAAATTTACTTTCCTTAATAACTATTAAGTAAACTTTGAGATTATTTAGTAACATTTTTAAAAGATTTTATTTATTTATTTTTAAGAGAGAAGGGAAGGAAGAGAGGGAAAGAAACACCAATGTGTAGTTGCCTCTCATGAGCCCCCAACTGGGGACCTGGCCCACAACCTAGGCATATGCCCTGACTAGGAATTGAACCAGTGACCCTTTGGTTCAGTAGCCAGCACTCAATCCACTGAGCCACACCAGCCAGGGTTATTCATTCTTTTATTTCTTGGGATTTTTTTTTTTTTATTTCAAAAAAGTATACTATTTTTTCAGACAAGTCTCCAGGCAACGGCCTCAGCTTCCTCGAGAAAAATCACCCACTAAAGTGTGCTGTTATCTAGATGTATTGTAGTGTGTGTGTGTGTGTGTGTGTGTTGTGGTTGATTTCCTCATGATTAAAGAACACCTCCTTCAAAAAAAAAAAAGTCTCTGATTTTCATATAACCTAACGAATGTGCATGCATATTTGCAATTTTTTTTATCATCTAATAAATGTGCATGCACAGTATGCACACTAGTAAAGCTTGGGAGAGAGCTGATGTCTGCCAGTCTCAGAAAGAAATTAGCATGCAGTTAACATCAGAGGAGCCAGAAACACACACCGCAAGTGTGAACATATTTGGTTGCAGGACTGTGTCTTTTCCTAGGGCAGACCTTATAAATTAAACAGTGTCAATCTTAAGGAAGTGTTTTCTGAACATTTAGATTCACTGTGAACATTAGGGTGCCCTTCAAATGAACATTTCACATTATTAGCCTATTGTTTGACACGAACTGCTTTGTCACTGAGTGCGGCTGAGGAAGCATACACACATTAGTATGAACATGCAACTTTTAAAAAGAATGGGGAGAACTATTTAAAATCTTGGGATGTGAAAATTTTTTAATTATAATATCAAGTCTACATATGGAAAAGCACTTAAAAATCATAAATAAAGCTCTTTACTTTGATACTTAGAGGAATAATAACAGAAAAGCATCTAATACATGCTAAGTCATGTCTGAACACACTGTACTTCCAGGGTTTTAGTGAAGTAATAATTCCTACTTATAACCCATTCTTGGTTTAAATGTTCCTTCCCCAGGGAGGCATTTCCTAATCTACCATATTGGGCTATGTTGTCATGATATTCAAACACGGCAGTCTCTGCATCATCTTTTATGATACTTGTCACTCTTCTGATCGGCTACAATCTCCCACTAAACTGTAAGTTCCATGAAGGCACTATGTCTTATTTTCTCCTTTATCAGTGGGCATAGTGTGCATATTTGGGATTAATTGGGTAAGGAATGAATACATAAGTAAAATAAATATACATATCCTAAACTCATCTCTAGAAAATATAAAGATTAACTGGGAAAATTAACATTAATGAAGAGAACAGAGTGAAAGGAGAAGGAAGCTCTGACATACTCTTATCTCTGTTTACAACCCTGAAATAACGTAAGCAGCATCGCCTGCTCAGAGAAGCAAAAGTCCGGAAATCCAACTAATACCTATTATAGAATTCTCATCTTCAGGTTATTGTTTGTATGCAAAACAAGGTTGTTGCTCGATTTTTTTTAAGTACAAAGAACAGCCAATCTCATTAAAATAAACACAAAACAAAAACAAACAAACAAACAAAAGACGAGCAACATGTTCTGAAATGGACTGTCTCCCTGCTGAAATATGGAAATTATAGTGGCACTTTTCATTTGGGAGCAGCCATTTAAAATCATGGACTACGGAGCCATACCTAGCAAAGACAAACAAATGAATTGTGGTCAATTAGTAAACTCATCAGTATTATCAGCATCACTGTAGATTTTAAAATACACTCAGTAAATGGTATAAAACAGGTAAGAAACAGAAGAGTAAATGGTCTCAAACAAGTGATCCAATTAAAAGCTGTGGTTATCACCTCTATAAACATATAATCTGCAGTTGTATGAATGATCTCTTAGGTGATCTTGTCCAGTAATCTCCCCAGGTCACCGCAATTATTCCCCAACCATTTTTGGATCAGCCCCCTGAATTATTTCTATCTATTTAATTTTTAAAATTATTGATTTTAGAGAAAGAGGAAGAGAATGAGAGAGAGAAAGAGAAAGAGAATTATCGATTTGTTGGTTCCTCTTATATATGCATCCATTGGTTGAATCTTGTGTGTGCCTTCACTGGGGATTGAATTCACAATCTTGGTGTATCGGGACGACATCCTAACCAACTGAACTACCCAGCCAGGGCCCTATCAATTCCTTGATGTACCCTCCCTACTCCACGGCTTACCTGTAGTGTCGGGAAATCTCTTCCTCCACCTGGGTAATGAAATCACATTTGGTACATGAGTGTTCTTTGCTTTCCTTGCCAGCTGGCTGCCCATCCGATGATCCTTGCAGATGGTTGGCTTCCTGTTTGACATCTGATGTCTGGGACTCATGCATGCTCTCGTAATGAAAGAGGAGCACATCCACATCGGGGGTGGAGAAGGAGCATTGGTGGCACTGGTGTTTGACTCTCGAGCTTCCGGACGCCCCAGGAGACAAGTGCAAAAGCAAGAGCGCACAGTGGGAACAATTACTTTTCCTACAGGCAAACGGGTAAGTGATTTCTCCAAGGTGCTTTTCTGGGCTGCAAAGGCCTCTGGGGCAGAATGGACAGTGCTTAATGGTACACTTATGAATGTTATGGAGCTGTTGATAATGACGGAGAAGTGGCCCCACGACAATGACATCGGGGCCATGGCTTTTGGAATATCTGAAGTCGCAGAACTGACAATTGTAGCTTGTTACCACATTATCCTCTGCTCCCTTGCTGGAGAAGTCCTTCTTTTTAGCCCCGCTGGAGCCCTTCTCTGCCTTGGTCATTGGTTCCCCTTCTGCGCTTTTGGCCAGATCACTCTGATTAATGACAGAGCCCCGGGCAAGCTTATCGTTTAATTCAGGATTCAGGCTGCCTGATTGCGCTCCTCCGTGGTGCTTGCCATAATGTTCTAGCAGTTTAAGTGAGCTAGATGACTCACAGCTGAAACTACAAAATTTACACCAGTAGTAACTGGTGGCCTCTGTACCATTTTGTCTCGAGGAATCAAGGGGCTTGATGGGCACTGAGTAGCCAACAGGAGTGTCATCGCCCACCTTGACTGTGATCTTGTCCTGCCACTTTCCCAAGTCTCCAGAATCACTGGATCGAAGGGCAGGGATGGATTTGTTAGAGTTTTTCTCTGAAGGTTTTGCACCCTCGGAGGAGGGGAGAGGAGCTTTTATTTTGTTCGGGTGAGTCTGAAGAAAATGTTGTTCTAGTTCAGTTGATGAGTTGCCCATATAAGTGAAATTGCAGAATTTACAGCGGAAGTACTTGGTGTTTCCTTGGCAATCTGGTGTTTTCCGTCCAATGCCAATGAATGTTCCACCTGAAGTGACCTGATAGAGAAGAGATGGATGTTACTTTAAGGTATCATTAATTCAAAGCTCTCTGTAGGAGGGAGGAGACATTGGCAATTATTCCACATTAAAAAATACAATGGTACTTCTGCTTATTAGGAAATCACTTGAATAATCAGAGCCAAGTAAATTCACTCTTCATTATTCAATAGCTACTCTACTCTATGAGAGGTTTATTATGCTAAACATTTTGGCTATAATATCAGAAGAAGGTAAGTAATAAAAGGACTATAACTAATTCAGAGGATTGAATAATACATGCATTTGAGAAAAAGAAACAGCTAAGCAAACAATTTTCAATAAAGTAGATTTTACTACTGCTTCTTTCTAATCCAGTACTTGCAGAAGCATCCATGTGGGACTTCTTCTGACAAAGCTAAGTATTGCTGTCAAAACCAGAGGCAGTTACTTGGAGATTACTCAATGCAGAAGTTCTCCAAGGAAATCCTCGGTTCAGTTTCCCCAGTAATGAGACTGCAGGCAGAGATGAAGTTTATTCTGAGGGTAAAGTCACGAGGCTGACATGACCACACAAAATGGCTTATAATTAAAGCCTGTGTGTGAACTATAAGATTAAAAACAAAATGAATGCAGTGGGCTTCATGTCTTGGTGAAGGAGGACCAATGCAAAGGTCTAAAATGTTTCTCAATATAGGACAAATGAAAAGAAGAAAAAGGTAGCAGGGCCTTAGTGGATTAAGGCTCTGTCTCAGAGCAAAGGCCCAGCCCCTTCCGGAGAGTGGGTCATGGGATGTTCAAAAGCCAAAATACAAATTATTGTACCATAAAAAACACCACAACTCTGCTTCTACCAGAAATTATAAAATTGCATACTATCAAGGCAATGAAGGCCTTCCAAGGGCACTTTATATAAAATCCTCCCTCCCTCCCTCAGTATGTACCTCAATGGGCAGCTTCACTGAGCAACCAAAATGTCTGGTCCAAAATAGAGTCTTGGACTGAAATGCTCCAAGGAGGGAGAAATTGTTTCTTCCCACTATCAGAGAATTTTTGAAAACTTCAGCAACCAGATGCCATAGATAAAACACGTGGCATAATCACATTCTGCCTTCCCCAACAGCTGCTCAAAAATGACATGTGTGATCACTGCTCATATCCAAATCACTCCATGAGAAAAGTCTCAGGCATCTTAAAATCATGTAAAAGGTTTCACTTAATAAGCAAACAATATTCCTTTAGCACACTGAGAGATATGTTTGTGCCTCCACTACACAGGACTGAGACTGAAGTCCATTCTTCCACTCAGAGAGAGCTGGGACCTAGATCCTATGCCTTTACCTCTCTGAGCAAAGCTTCTCAATTGGGGTGACCTCTGAATTGATTGCTAGTATTACAGTTCTCGGAGACGTGCATGAACACACACAACAGCTCAACATTTACTGCTGTACGTCGAGGCAATGGTTTATGAAGGTCTCCCCCAGCCTTCAAACGAAGGATGGCAATGTTTCACTTTTGACAAATGCCACCATGGCAAGCACACAGATTTCAGCCTGTCAATGGCAGAGCATCATCTAGCTAGAAGGAGAAGAATGAGGCTCCCTCCCAGGCGGCACCCACCAGTCCGCGGTATGAGAGACGTCAGGGCCAGACCAGATGAGGAGACAGTCTATTCATCACCGTAACCTAGCGCTTTGGTGACTAAAGCAACTAAGGTTCACACTGAAACGGAATGCTTACTACACTGCAACATCCTTCCACCCATTCCTTGATTCACTGGAGGTGAGGAGAAACCTTTCTTCAAAAACAAAGCATGTGAATGAGGTGCCATCAACTTAGGTACTTTGTTCCTAGCCTTTAACCTGAATCAAAAAGAGGCAAATTCAGAGATACCCCATTCTCCTCTAATGTAGATCCAGAAAGCTAGAGTACAAAATCTAGAAATGAAATTTGCTTATTTTAGCTACCACATTGCTTCAGAGTTGCTGAGCTTCTTAATACAAAATGTTTTTAACTTCTGATTGCAGAACAGGGATTTCTGAAAAACCATGACAATATTACTATGTCTTTGATTTTGCAATTTCCAAGTCTCATGTTCCGTGTCCACACAGAAAGGGATGAACAGAGAGCGCACATAATGTTAAGAAATCCCCAAAATATGCTTGTTCGAGTGAAATTTAAGTTACTACTAAGCATCACAACATTCTTTGCAATATTTGTTGGATAAAAACTTTAAGAATCAGAAAATTCAGGCAAAGAATGACTATCAGGTATAAAGTCCATGAAAGAAAGGCCATTTGGCCATTTAGTTAAAAAAAAAAAAAAATCTGCCAGTAAGGCAGCTTGGTTTAGGATAATCTAAGATACTACGATATCTACATTAAATCTTTTCAGTCGGTGGTATCTATGTGTCTAAAAGCTATGTTTTTACTGAGGGAAAATCAGCCAACTCAATTATTGAGGGTGTTTTTAATGGTTATATGTTTTATGCTGAAGAGGCTACTGACCATTCTTTCCAAACCACCCAAGCAAACAAATAAAAACACAAGAATCTTATTTGATGGCAAGAACACTACTGACACTTCTAGAGGTTATTGATTTGCCTTCTTCATAAATAGTAGTGAATAATACTACTATTTGTATCATTAAAAGCTAATGTAATATTAGAGTTACAGACTACATATTTTAAAGCCAACTTTGGAAAACACAATTATTCAGTGTTCTGTTCTTTTTCTCTTAAAAAAAGATCTAAAGGCTATTCTATGGCCATTTTTACACTTTCTCTGTAAGAGTTGTACACTTAGGTCATGGTGAAATATAACTGATACACATCATTTAAATGCCCTTCTAAAATAAAACATAGTTTATTATTTTAGGAGAGCATACCAAGACTATGGGCCATCTTCATTTTATTGTCATGACTCACAAATGTCAGTTTAAAGCAATGCTTTTCTAGGTTAAACACCAATATACAGCAAGGACAAATATACAGCTATGCAGGATAAATGTGTGCTGTAAGAGTTTAGTGAATGTTATTGCCAGGAAACAGTGCCTACACATTCAAAGAATTATCTCAGCCCTGAACAGTGTGGCTCAGCTGGTTGGGCATTATTCCTCAAAGGGAAAGGTTGCTGGTTCGATTCCAGTCAGGGCATGTGCCTGGATTGTGGGTTCAATCCCAGGCTGGGCACATGTGAGAGGCAACCAATCAATGTTTCTTTCTCACATCAATATTTCTCTCCTGCCCTTTCACCCTCCCTTCCCTCCTCTCTAAAAACAAATAAATAAAATCTTTAAAAAATGATCTCAAACTTTTCCAATGGTTAAACATAGGAAGTAGAAAAACCTTATCATTCCTTAGCTATGACTATACTGAAAAAGAGATCACAAGCAGAATAAAGATTTTAAGTTTCAATCTTCCTTCTTTTGCTAACCAGAACTTCAATTATAACCCATTAATTCAGTAGTCCCTTAGCCACACTTTAAAATTTTTATTAAACTATAAATTCTGTTTGGACCAAGCATTACAACTACTCAGTCATCCAATCAGTAGCTAAGTAGCTACCGAGTGTTTCACTTACACCCTCTCTTTGATAAATATCAGGTTGCAACAGTTAACAAGCTAGAACACATCTCTACCTTTAAATTACTTATATTTAAAGATCAAATTTTGTAGATAAAATCCTTATTAATTTACATTTATCTTTACTTGCATTTGTTTGCGCCCAAAGGAAGTTCTATAAATTCAATTCTATGGGAAGATACATTATTTAATCTCCTGGCACCTTAGTGTCCTCATCTTCATAGATATAACTAATATTGTACACCTTGCCAGTTATCATTAGGGTTATTGTGAGGGTCATGTGAGTACATATATGTGAAAGGGATTTGCAAACTCTTAGGTCAGAGTTGTCCACCAGAACTTGCTGAGATGATATAAATGTTCTGTAGTCTACCATGTCCGGGGTAGCCTCCAGCAACTAATGAACTGATTTTTAAATGTAAGTAGTTTTATGTAATTTTTATTAATTTCATTTTAATTAACTGCAATTTAAATAGCCACATGTGCCTAGTGACCACCCTTAGTAGACAGCACACTCTACAGTTCTAGTTACATAAACAGAATTATTATTGAATAAAATAAGCTAATTAAGTTCATCCTGCTAGTGGGAAGAAAAGACTGAACAGAAGGGAAGTGCTGAAGTCAATCAGTGACAACAGTCATAAGCTTGTCACTCCTAGTATTCTTAGCTGTAAATGAGAAAGTTATAGTCTGTGTTACTAAGCTCATACTTCTGTCTATATTCCTTCTTGGACAGAAGGAATGGTGTTCTCTTTTATCTTCGTAAGCAGGGGCTCAATATATTCTGGTTGAAGGAATGAACTCATTATGGGGAATGTGAGCACACAGAAATTTCTCACTAAGGCCCCTGAGCTACCTGGGAAAGCCATAGTAATTCATGGCCCCATTATTACTGACTCAACCTGACACATGTGGGCTGCTTCAAAAAACAGAACAAAATCCATCTTTCACCACAAAAAAAATGACTATGAAGCCATTCACTTGTGAATATAGAAACACCCAACCTACCTGATAAGGCATGAAAAAGAACAGATTTTGAATCATTTTTCACTGATGATGTACATGATGGTTTTTATTCTATTTTAACCTGAGGTTTTTAAAAACTATTCCTTCCATGTGGTATGTTCCATGGCTTGCATTTATAATTCATATACACGTCTTTCCACAAAAATGTTTCAGTATAGAAGTTAAAATATAAATGCTTGGATTTTCTCAAGGTCTTTAACCTCAATTGACCTCCTTCCTCCTAACAAAATGGAACAAAATAGTAAGAAAATATCTAAAAGAATATGTCACAGAAAAGATTGTTTAAAAGCCTCAGAACCTTACCATGACACTTAGGCACATGTACTTACATTCAATGGAACAAAAAGAGTTGTTTAACTAAACACAAACTCTTTCTCAGATGTGGTTATTTTCAAGTACCATAATTGATAGCAACAGAGACAATTAGGAGGGTACTCATTTAAGACGGCTTGAGGTTATGGGCTGATCATCAGAAAAGGTAAAACCTTCACAATACAAAGATATGGTGTTAAAAAAATCAGTTCAAATACTGAAGGTACAAATAACGTGAAGAAATCTCAAGGGCCAATCTTGACTGAAAATAACTATTGTCACAATTAATGCGCTAATCTCCGTAGGGAATGTCTCTGTGTAGTACTGTGTTTCAAAAAAATACTGGAGCATATAATACGCCGTAATGATATACCTTGATGGGGACTTAAAAAAGTTCAATGACAAGTCTAATTAGATGTCAATCATCAGTGTCATGCCATCACAGCCTATTCCTTGTGTCACTGGAATAACTGGAATAAACACCCTTCTCATTTGGTTTTTTTAAGAGCTGACAATTTCTTTTTTTGGCTAGAGGAGGAACCAAAACTTAAATTGGTCTAAGGGGCAAATTTAAAGGTAAAGTACTGTGTATTCTTAATTATGCACATTTTTATCATCAGCTTTTTGGAACACAGTAACACATAGCCAAGCCCCAACCTGGTTTCCCATTTGACTAAGTGTAATATTGAACTAATCTTCTATGGTTATTTGGTATTTGGGCTGATAGAATACCAATAAACCTTAAAGTCAGTCAATAATTTGGAAGACGGTCTTTTGGGTGGAAAGTGCAAAACAAGGCAGAAAATGCAGTGCAAGTGGATTATAAAGCTATGCATTCTCCCTGCACTGGCTCATAAGGGAGGTAAATAAAAATTGTTTTCATGCTCTAAAGAGTGTCTTTATGGGGAAAACACAGTCAAATCACTGTGGAGCAGCCCGCCTCCAGGTGTAGGGGCTTTGGAGCACCCTTACTATGCCACGCACTAGGGATACACACAGAAGTAACATGGCCCCAAACTCCTGATGTCTGTGATGTAGTGCAGAAAGCTCCGACACCAATCAACGTTGACAACCGTGGAATCTAAACTTCTGCTGAGAGGACGTACCGAGTTCCATGACACCACAGAGAAAAAGACCTAACCTACATGGACAGGTCAGCAAAGATTTTTGTAAGGAGGTGACAACCCAACTGTGGACAGATGAGTTGGCATTTGAGATGAGTCTCAGAGGCAGTGGTCATGGAGAAAGACTCTTCCAATACAGGAAACAAAATGAATAAAACAGAAAAGAGGGTTGAAACAATGGAAGTCTCTCTCAGGAAGTGTGGAGGGAGATGCGGGTGGGGGGGTTGGTGAGAGAGAATGTGGAAAAGTAATGTCTTAGCAGAAAGCCTGTATCTGATTATTCAGCTTTAACTAAAATAATAAGCTTTTTATACAAAGTAGTCCTACATTTCCTACAAAATGTAGGAAGATTGATCTATAAGTAGAATACTTAAAAAGTAATGGAAGGAAGGGAGAGAAGAAAGAGGGAAGAAAGAAAATACAGAAAAGGAGGGAGAAATAGAACAGAAGGGAAAAGAAATGAAGGGAAAAGAGAGAAGGAGGAGGCAGGCAGGGAAAATGGAGAAGAGAACAGAAGATAAGGGAAAAGGGAACAGAAGGGGAAAAAATAGAAAATAAATAAGGAGCCACTAAGAATGTACTAAGTAAACCTGAAGGGCAATGGCAGTAAAAGAATAAAGAAGGGAAGGTTGAGACAAACCAATCAATTGTCTGGGGAAAGATGATACGTGTCAGAAGGAAATCCAAGGTAACTGACATTTCCAGTGAGACTGACTTGAAAATGGAAGAAAAGAACAAACAATGTTTTTTTTTTTTAAGTTGTTTCAGGGAGGGGACTAACAACTTTAGTTTTACACATGTTAACTTTGAGGTGCCCATGGAAGATCAAGGTGTAGCTACCTATCAGCTGGAAAAACAGGTCTTTGAACAAACCACTGTTGATTGTAAGATTCCAAATATGTTATGGGACTCATGAAAGACTTCAGGTGTTTTTTAATCCCACATTAACAGGTCATCTAAATATTCAAGGAGAACAGCAGCTAAGCAAGTAAACTATTCCTGAATTCTCCAGCCCCTCACTGTAGTCCATACTTCCTCACACTCCAAATCCAGTGAAATACTACAGATCCAAGTATGATCAGGGTATGCGATACATTCCAATTAGACACTCTAAAGTATTCTGATTTTTTTTTTTTTTTTGCTGCCTCCACACCCACCATTGTACTCACTCATAATAAAAAGTTAAATTTTAATTACACAGCCTTGGAGAACATTAATGGGAGCTGAGTGCATCTCCTTACCATGTAATCTTCATAGAAAATCCAACCTAGATTCTGTCTAGTAACGAAAAGAAAATACAACTCTAAGACCACATATGAAATCATAAAGTCTTTAAACTAAGTCCTCCAAATGAGAGGAATATAAACTAAATCAAATACATGGATGAGATGTCCCTGAATTTGGGGATAAGACATCACATTGCCCTTGATCGACTAGGTCAGAATTTGGCCCTTACTCACCCTTATCAAAACTAGCTTCTGGAGCAAAAGTACCAATGAAAATGAATCACAGTAATTTTTAAAAATGTGTATCAGAAAAAATTAATTTTCTTTCCAAAGATTTCAATTATAGGCCTAACAAGTTCAAAAAGGCAGCATTACAGCATATCACTTAGGTCCCCAAATTCAATGTGACTCACACATTGTAGGCATCACAGCCCTGATGTAGCAGCTTATATGCCCTCCCTTACCTGCAGCTGGCCCATCTGCCATTGTGATTTTAGTTGCAATAAACTCAGTTTTATATTTGGGAAGGCAATATATCATAACCATTATATAGACAGAGCCCTGTATCCTATCTACCCTGGTTTATATCCCATTTACCCAACTTCCACAACTCTGGGGTGTTGAGCCAGGTCACGTTAATTCCTCTATGCCTGATTCCTCATGTTTTTAAAATGGACATAATGCTTGTGTCAACTTCAAGGGTATTCTATGAAGATGAATTAATTAATACATCTAAAGAGCTGAGAGCTACATATGCACATATGAAGCCTTTAATAAATGTTAGTTATTAGAAGTGAATCCAAAATTAAAGGAAAAAAAACAGAAAATATGTGCCATTTTGATTATGTAAGCTAAGAGATGAAAGAAGCATAGCTCAAATGAAAATAATACAAAAAATTAATTTTACATTTGACTTCCAATTAAAATTAAAACAAAGGTCTGATATTCTGAAAATGCATAACACTGAACTTCAAACTTTAAAATCATAGGGTGAAGAATTCAAGAGGTGTATGGTCTAATAATTCTTAGAAAGAGACTCCATAAAGGAAATTGAAAAATGAGAAGGGATTACTCTTTTTCTCTAACTTTCCTGGGGTAAACACACTACTAAACGTTTCTGTATATCCAAAGCTGAATGTTTACTGTAATTACAATGACCCAAGAAACAAAAAGCACTGAATAATCTGTTGACTCGATATGGTTAGCAGAACAGGCCATTAGAGAATAAAAACTGTGTTAAGAGTTAAATAACAAATTTGATTGCATGCACTGATAACCATTTCTTCTTCTAAACATTCTTCCTAGAGAGAAATACTACCTACATTCAAGAAAGTGATACATGGCCTTTAAATGACAACAAAATAAACCAAAGATGACAAAGGAATTGACATATATCTTACTAACCCTGAAGTGACAAAGCCAAGTGGAGATTTGGCCATCACGCAGGTACAGGGATAAGATAAGTGAAGAAGGTCTAACTACCCCACTCCACCTGGGTGGCTACATTATCCAGCTCAGCCATCTCCACAATAAGCTGGTAAATGCCAGAACTTTGCTTTGTTTTATGGCATTAGGGTGAGCATATGGTTGATTTTGCACACTTTATTACTTGTTAAAGAGACACAGTCCTGAATATAAGTATGGGTCACATGCCAGACATTTGGTATTCTATAGACAGTCTGAAGTAATTAAAGTCTCATTCACCAGTTGTTCTGAGGTTCAATTGTCCTGACTCAGAAAAACAAAGAAACAGAACCTGCTAAGATCTACAACTTCCCTCCTACTCCAGATCAAAGGAAGCTGCATGGCAAAAAATAAATATTTGGAAATAAAATTCAAGAAAAGTCAAAATAGACCAAAATGAGATTAATGTTCTCTGATTTTTTTTCCCCCAGACCACACTGTAACCCCCTGTTCCAATGAATGTACTGGCATACGTTAAAGGTCTCTAAAGCTCAGATTTAAATATGTTAAAAATACAAATACAAAAGATGACTTCCTATCTCTAAAATCTGTTCTTCCTGCTTCTAACATGACATATTGTGCAACTCTGATAAAAATATTTACAGAAGAGAAATGTAGTGCTCCCAGATCAAACACAAGACAGTCACTGGTAAGTTCACAGGGACATTCTTCGGTGAACCTTAGTATTTCATTAAGGGCCAAAACGAATTTAATAGCTAGAATCTGATAGCTACCTTCTTGGAGTCCTGAATAATGCAAAACAACCGAAAGGGTTTAGTAATAGGAAAGGGCAACAAATACATCATAAGCATTTATAAACTTGGGAAAACTAAAACACTTTCCCGTGGGAAGCACAACTTGACAGGCCCCCGACTTTTATAACCTGGTCTGAAGGCTAAGAGTCCCCCATAAAGATGACACACACACCCTAATGCACAACACATTAAGCCCTAATGAAACAGCCCAGTCGCTGTTTAACAGCGCAGGCCTCCCCATTCAGCGATGGTTTAAATATAAGCATAATAAAACAGATTAAAAAGAAAGAAGCTGTAATTACTTTTTGAAGAACTCCATCTCTTGTCCTATTATTGGTCCCTATGTGAGCCTCAAAGGTTGAATGTAGGTGCTCAAAATTACACCAGGGGCTTACCAATCATACCACATCCATTATTTTTAAATATTTCAGCATAACGATTGATAACAGGTAGGGAATATTTAGAAATCGAGACAATGACATCCAGGTCAAGGCAATTAGCTCTAAACTAGGAAACATATTTGCATTATCACTCTTCACTATTATATCTTTTCTCACTTTTCTTGGTAAAGAATCCACGTCTCTTCTGATTTCAGGGCTGGGCACACACCTCAAGGTGCTGTGGGGGGATTCGATTTCAACAGGCTCAAGAAAAGACTAGCCTGGTTTTATGGTGGCCCTTTAAAGTGAATCCCATTATCCAGCTGGGCCTCTATCTACTGTTCAGTACAAAGCAACATTGTTATTTGACACTATTTTTACAAATTTGTAGTTCTTTGACTTCATTTTTGCAATAAAATGTATGCAGAAGCAAATCTTGTCAGTACAAATATGTCTCAACTTCAGTTACCTCCCCACCCAAATATACGTCAAATAATCTGAACTTGAAACTGAAAATCTGTTTAAATTATTTCTTTTTCCCAACTGTCTTTTCCATGTTTGCACTCAAGCCGAATTATTTAAAACCATCCATGTCAAACCAAAATATAGATCAAAGCCGGAGTTCTTAAGTCCTGTACTCTGGCTCTTGTTCCTTTTTTCTTTGCCTGAAATGTCGTAAATCTATCGTTAACCACCAACTGCCCTGAATGTTAAAAAAAAAAAAGCCAATTTAATTGAAAAAGTTTAATGAATTGCTCATTTATCCCTTCAATTAGCTTAAATTACAGACAGATAGAAATCATTCTTAGAATTGAGTGATTTTTTTCCTGTGATACTCATATTGATCAGCATCTTTTTATCAGAACACACACGTGCCATTAACTTCCCATAAATTTCTGACAAAACTGCATTAAAGAAATTCTACACTCAGCATTTCCTCTTCCACAGCTTTTAGTCTCCATACGTTCAAGTGCCAAGGAAAGAACCCTGTCTCCAACAGCATTTCAGCAACACGGACGTGTGGGGAAAACGGGGTAGTTTCAGACGTGCCTTCGTTTGGTTTAGGCCCATAGGGAAGCTGTTCAATATTTATTTTAGCATAAAAAAATTAATAAGTCACTTATCTTCAGTCAAGTTTTTGCATCAACATCTGGTATGTATGTGCAACATATTCAAGATTAGCATTTGGCCTACAAGTGTAGTTAGTGTTCTCTTCCTACACTGATGAAAGTTAACTCTCTTTAGACTTGTTTGTAAATCTAATTTTTTGAAATAATCACCCACTTTTCCCACAGATTGCTGTTTTTCTATGTTCAGCCATATTATTTCTCTTTGGAAAAAATAAAGGGGGGGAGGATCTTAACAAGAGTACCCTCCTGCACGCTCTTTCCGGCCACTCTCTCTGTCTCCTTTCTTGCGTGCTCTGAGGCACGGACTTGGGAGACGGCACAGTCTAGGAAGGATCAGCTGCTTTATTTCTGGTTCTATTAGTTCAAACTCAGATAGCTCACACATCTGTTTTCTTTCCAAGATCACTGCCCAGGAAAAGTGTCCAGCTCGTTCTACCCAAACATAAACTTTCCTATAAATAACTGAGAACCTAACAAATAACTGTTTGGGGGAAATGGAAGTGTGTTTAAAAAAAAAAATCTGAATTCTTCCAGACTATAGGCCTTAGTAATCTTCGTGTTAGAGTCTTCCTGACAGCCCAGATCAGCTTCCCTCAGAAGTCGTCCCCAGAGTGAACAAACTGAAACTCCGGCCGGAAATCCAGGTATTAACGTCGTATTACTTGCTAATTATAAAATGCCATTTCACATACTGACATGATTCACTTCTAACCCTTTTATCTAAAACACGTATTTGCTTTCGAATCCTAGTTTGACAGCAGAGTGAACCTGACGTAAGACAGTGGAATGATCTTAATGAGACTACCGTTCAGAGAAGGGCGCTTTCACGCATAATAACGATGTTGACTTAATTTGTTGCTCCACAGAAATAATTCTATTTGTGGAAATTCACCAAGTAAGATGGAATTTTTAAGAGAGCTTTACGAAGATTAGATTGGCTTTTTAAGGGTTCTTTATGTCTCCTTGAAAATGGTAGGATTGCCATTCTGACATTTTTAAAGGAGTTGGAAATTTCTCTTCTGATTCTTATGTTCACCATCTCTTATTTATAACCCCTTTGCCTGCTTTTCTTAACTGGCACTAGGCCAACAGACAGGTCTAGATCAAATTGCACTGTAGCTATTGAGGTGATAAAAATGACTGATATTTTAAGAAATTTAAGAAGTCAATTAAGATGTGAGGTGATTTCATTCTTTGATATTTCTTCTAATCACTCTTAAAGAAGGTTAGTATTAAACCTAATGTTTTGAAACTTCCTGGCCTAATAACACAATAAAAAATCTACACACTGTAAGAGAAACTCATACACTTTCTCAAATTGACCATGAGTTTCAGCTATGCTTAAAATTGCTAAAATAAAATGAATTCATTTCTTCAGAGTCAGTTCTGAAGTTCATTGTATTTGAAATGGTAATTTTTTTTCATTTCACATACACCATAAACTAGGTGCAGAAGAGTAAATCAAAAAGGTATGCCACGTTTAATAAAAGCAGAAATCTAAATTACTACTCAATGCTTTCATAAATTACTATTTTCCTTAACTTCAGAAAGAAATGCTTTATTGGACCGTACTAAGGTAATCCTGGTATCCCTAGTACTTACAATCACTTTGACTTCTTTTTAATGAATGTAATATTTTATTTCCAAATTTTCATTTGCAACGATGTTGCTTTTTCAGGAATCCATCTCCGCATCTGTCAACACGACCTAAGTCTAGTGCAATTTGATGCTGGGCTGAGTATAAAATCAAATCCTACTCCAAGATACAAGAAAGACCCTCACAGAAGGAAAGACTACAACAAAAGACTTAAAATCTATAACTAGAAAAAAAACAAAACACACATGAATTACTATCATGTAGAAACATAAAGATTAGTGTCATTTGGGGGAGACTGGAAAAAAAAGTCAAATTCCCATGAAGTATGTCCAGAAATCTGAAGCCTAGCTAATTCCATGAAAATACTTTTCCCAACATAATGGAAATATTGGGATTAATTTCCATGAGGAGAAACGAAAGACAATGCTGAATGCACGTTTGGATGGAGTAGCTAAAGAAGTGCGGTGATCTTTTCTGCTGGGTCTAGCAAGTTACCGCTTTGGTAACGGCAGCTTGATTTTAACATGCATATCAGAGCTCACATTTCATTACTAATAACTTTCTGTGTACACAGAGATCACAATACAGAGCACAAACCTGTACATCATAGGTCCCATTTAATAAAACGGGCCTTGAAGAATTGATGTCCTGCAGCACACCAGAAAGCACGGAGCGGTTGACCTTCTGGAAGTCTTTGGAATGGCTGAACTGCACCATGTTATGAAGGGCTAAGATTTTGCTGTCCAGCTCAGCATCCTGCCTGGTGCGGTTATGCAGTCCTAAGTGATACTTTCGGAAGTGCTTAATCAGATCTGTGGGGTCATTGCCATAGTAGCCATATCCACAGATATTGCATTTAAAGTCCTGAAGCTCTGGAGACAGAGGTGCCGGGTCTGGGTTGTCATTTACCAGTAAGTCAGTTTTGGATTTATTCAGTCTCACACCCCCATCTGAAGGCACTTGTGGGTTTTTTGAGGCCACTGAAACTGGGCTTGAGCCTTGACAATTGGCTTGACCATTCTGCACTTGCCCTGTTTCCTCGGTAGCCTTTGGTGACATCTTGTGATCTTCCTTTGTCTCCAATGAGTCCCCTGATGGGGTGCAGGCCATATCTTGAGGATCATCTGCCTCTACTCTTTGAGGAGACTTCAAGGGCTCACAGACTCCCCCAGCAGCTGGAGATGAGAAAGCCAACATATTTCTATCTGTCACCTCGTCCTGTGGGTAGGAGGGAAGGTTTCCTCCCTTAGTGGGGCTTTCATAATGGAAGCCAGGCTTCTCACTCAGGACTGCACTTTTTAAGTCCTTCTTACTGCTAGAAGATGGGTCTTGGACATGCAGGCTATGTTCCTCCTGATCGTTCAGTTCTGCAGCATCACTCTGATCCGTATTTTCTGACATCTGATCTGCAGAAAATTCTTTGTTCTTTCCAGATACCTTGCTTTCTGTACCTATAGGCTCCAGGGTCTGGCCCTCGCCTTCACTAGCAACGTTTCTCAGAGGGGGGTTCTTTTTCCGGACCATATCTGTAAAAATAGAAGGAAAAGAAAGATACAGGATTATTTAAAGATTGCAGACATGTAATCTAATCTAGCACATTTTACTTAATTCTATTCAAGGCCTTTTAAGGTGCAAAATAAAAAACTTCCTCTAGGAAACAAAGTCAGTTTTAAAAGTAGCAAAAAAATTGAGACTAAAGCCAACAATTTACATTTAGAATATTTTTGTCATAGAATGGTTAATTTAAAGTGGTTTTATGAATACTAAAGGAATAATTATTACTAGATTTATCCTTCCTATTAGTTATTTTTGCCTGCCAATTATATATTTTTCTCAATATCTTAAACTCTAGTCAGTGATATATATATATATATATACATATTTATACATGCTATAGATTATGTAGAATGTGTATACATATTATGTTTATAGACTATACATGTTTGTGTTTATAGAATATATATTACATGTTCATTTATATGATATATGTGTACACAAACAACATAAACTGGAACTCAATATTGTTACACACTGTGCAACTGAGATATAAATATAATTTCCACCAAAATATCAACAGTCAAAAAATAGAAACAGCATGCTACAAAGTGAAAACTGCCCCATTACTTGAAGGAATGAAGGATAACAAACGTTTCCTCTCTGCTCTTCTATTGCGTTTCTTTATGCCCCACTTGGTGGCGGGGAGGGGGTCTGAAAGTTAGGAAGAGGACCCGGTGTGCATCAGAGTGGCCGGGTTGAGTTGTAATAGAACTCTCTCCAGCATGATGGGGAACCTAACCAAGCCTCAGGTTTCTACGCACAGCCTTATGGAAATAGTACCAATTCCACCACCAGGAGCACACTGGAAGCTGACTAAAGTAAAAACTTTAAATTAAACCACATAACATTGTCATTTCATAGCTCAAAGTGGCAAAATATTAGAATTCCCTATAGTTCATCATCATGCTAGCTCAGCTGGGCCTTCCAAGTTAGTGACATCAGTGAGCAGGGTCAAAAGAAGAGCACTGTGACAAATTCCTCTACTGGAGTCTAATGAGTCACAGCTCTAAGGGTAGAAAGGAGATAAGAAACAATTTGTGTTGTGTCAATAAAAGGGCGCAGCAACAAAGGCCAGTCGAGGACCGGTTAAAGGCCTGTGCTCCTTAATCCACCAACTGAGAAACAGCGAGTGCTGTGTGAGGGTGTCATCCCGAATGTCTCGGAAAAATCCACCTGTGACAAGCCTTTTTTTTTTGCTAGCTAACTCTGCCACAAGGACAGATTTAACAGAGCTAGTCACACCATGATTATCTAAAACGTCCTGAGAAAACCCAAATTAATAACATGTCTTAGTCGTTTTCACCTATAATTTCTCACAAGTGCTGAAGAACCGCACTGGCTTGGGACATGTGGGTGTGCCTTCGTTTCTGAAAAGCTGGTCAAGCAAAATTTTTATCATATGAATCACTGAACCAAGATAATGTGCTAGTCAGAGTGCAAGACATTGCTTATAAGGTAAAAATTCACCTATTGGCTAATGTCAAAAATAGTGTGACTCCGTACATTGCTCTTCTTACACACAAATAGTGTTAGTCATCCAAGAGCCACAGAATCTCCTTCTTGGAACAACAGCAGCAACAACAAAACATTTATAGGACGAAGGACTGTGGTTTGGAGTAAAGGTTATGAATCAATGCAAACCTTTCTGGCCTCCGAGGGGTGGGGGAGGGGAGGGGATGTGGTCTTCGCCTGAGTATCATTACGGTTGGCCCCTAAGCTGGAACACTGGTAACTAATTTACTTTTGAATGTTCCCATTGTAGTGTCTTATTTGTTGCTGTTGACACTTCAGGAGACACCTAGTCTTCTGTCAGAAGTGGCAGAAGATGGGAACTCCTACCAACACATGGAAGACTGGGAGCAATTTTGCTGGCAGTCAGCAAAAGGAAAACTAACAAGGAAACAAACAAAATTCAAAGGGATGCTTAAGAAATCAGTTCTCATTTAAAATACAAGAGTTCCACTGAAATATATGCCATTTTAACTTGGCTTACAAAGGACAACATTCTCTTTTATGGAACATCAGCCGTCCCTACATCAGAAAATGTGATGCGTTGTTACCACACGCACTGCCTGCTCTTCCCTCCAGAGCTTCCTGTTTGATTTTTCCATTGTACAGAATGTCTTTAGTAATACTGCAATGTAATCCTTGCGTGGACAAATAATGACAAACCACATCATTTAAGTTTTAATATTTTCCCCTCACTCTAAATAAAATCTAGCAAAGATGCACTAAAATGAAATAAATCAAGTTACATGAAAAAGAGAAAAATCTAAATGAAAGGTGGAATTCACAAAGAAATGAGAACAAAATACTCTAATTCACTAACATTCTCCTTCCACTAGATTAAGAGAAAATGGTTTATGCCCATTTATTAATGTCAAGGTTATTAGAAAATGCAGCAACATGTTACATACCAAGGGAACAAAGATTAAAATACTTAAAATAATGTTAATATTGAAAAAAATTAACTTATTTTTCAGAACAACAAAAAATGGATTTCCCTCATTCATTGTTGTCATGAAGAAAAGTAAGGGTCATAGTTTAAACAGTTCTCAACCAGCATCTATAGTGAATGAGAGAAAATATTATTTGATTAAATTATCATCCTTTCAAATTTCAGTCCCTTCATCTTCATCCACCCAAGAATAGACCTTTAGAACCCACATGACTCATTGATTCCTTATGTTGAATAGAGCTCTTAAAATATATATATCGCCAAGAATGTTCAACTGCTTAAACTTCAAAGAAGTATCAGAAAGGTCATTTGGGTCTTATTTTTTGTTATGGGGGACGGAGCCTGTTCTTTTTAGTTGCGTTTAAAAAAAATATATTGTGGCTAATTTAGTTGACTACACTTTGAAGTAGCTATAGAAAAAAATAATTTTTTACTGGAATTATATCACCATAATTTTTCAGAATGACATATTATGTAAATATAATCACATTTGCAATACTTCTAAGTGGAAGAAACTCCCCTAACAAATCATAAGTTAGATACCATAAGACTATAGCCACCCTCAAGTTATTATCTTTAAGACAAATAACAGATTGCACGATGTTTTACTGTGTGCCAAGAACTTTTCCAGTTAACATTTTCACTTGAAAAAATAGATCACATACTTGTAAAATCATACCCAGCATTAACTTCATAAGGCATGTGGCTTTAGAATGCTTTTTACAAGTATTAATTCTATTAGTCAACTAGCAGGAGGCTAATGCAATTGTCTTTAGAAGACGCTCAGAAGACACAGAAGACATTTTGAAAGCTGATCTGTACATCTGCAAAACAGAGCAAAAAAAAAAATATTTTCCTTCCTAAATGATGTAAACATACTTTAATGGATCGCACCTAAAACCCATTGCTATCCCATCACCGCAGGCTGCTTCCAAGACACCTGATGAAAAGCATGAGCAAACCTTGAGCAAAGTCTTCTCCAGCCCCTAGGTTTTAATAAAGCAGCAGGAGGAGAAGGAACAGGATATAAAAGATAATAGAAGTCATTTTCACAACAGCTTGTGATGTTGATGAAATTACTGAACCTCGAAAACCCTCTGAACCCTAAGCATCATAATCGTCGTCGGCAGCCGTCCGTCTCGAGAGACGATGGTGTAGCTTCTTAAGTGTCTATCTGCACCGCCGAGAATGGCTGTGCAGTCCGACTCGGGAGTGACACGGCATCTGTCTCCTCCCGTGTTGAATTGACATCTTGCGATGACGCTGGAGTGTCCTCTCCAGTGGAGCTGAAGCTACAGAGCCTGGGCAGGGTGATATGGAGGGTCTGCTGTTGCCCATGCAGCAGACCCCCCCTCTCTTCGCAGCTGAAGGATCCAAGGGAAAGACGGAGTCGATACAGCTTGGCTTCAGGTGCGCCGCAGGAGTTGCCGGTGTTGACTACAACGTCAAACCGCCTTAGGGACTCCGGCTCCGGATTTTCTGTCGGGGTTTACTCCCTTAGCCTTTCCCCAGAAGAGGTATGCCGCAAGGCAGCAGAGGTTTTTTGGAGTCAGAGTTTTCCTTCTCTGATGTACCCTGACTGGAAGATCGAACCAGCGACACTTAGCTCGCAGGCCGACGCTCAATCCACTGAGCTAAACCAGCCAGGGCAAAAGCATCATAATACTTACCTACATTAGGGTAGTAATAAAAGATCTTAATGAGTAAACATGGAGGGAACATGCGTCTAGAAAATATACATAATGCACTTGCTGAGACTGCACAGCCACAGCTGAGGACAAGCAGTATCCACAGCCGGTCCCTTGAAGACTCACAGTCCCAGCCTACAGACCAAGTGGCTGAGAAAAGAACTACAGTAGTTCAGTGCCATTAGGAATTCTGCATTAGATCTATATGTAAGCCTCGCCGAGAGCTACAGAAACATTAAGCACTATGACACATGTTAACTTCATAGCTATTTGTAGTAGACTTCTGTTTTCCCTCATGCTAAAATAAGGTTCTAAAGTCATGAATGAACAAGCTTTAAAGCACTATTATACCATCGTTTTTTACTATCTGAACAAAATTACTGAGGCAGCTATTGCATTAATGGTCCTAATATAATTAGATGTATGATAAATATAAATATATAAACTTATATAAGCAAATATATGTGTGTATGTGTGTGTATATATATATATATATACACACACATATATATATGTATAAAATCACATCACTGAGACTTAGTCATCAATTTTGGCAAACGCATTTTAAATGTTTTTATTCTACTATACTGACGATTAAAAAAATGTTTGAAGTGCCAGTTACAGTAGGTCTATCATAGGCACTTAGATAATGGGGCCAAAAGTGAATTGTATAAAGAGAAATTGAAAAATCTAAATGAGAGCTGCAAGGCTAAAAATTGCTAATTTCAGTCCTCTGTTTCATTGTGGGGTACAAAACTGCCCTGGGGTTGGGGGTGGGATGGGACAATGAGCATTCTCACATCTATATCAGTATCCATCTAGTCAAACACATGACTGCTCCTTTAGGGGCAGATATAATCTCAATGCATGTTATGTGCCAACATAGTTAAGCAGGTTAAAAATATATTTATCTTCCTAAAAATGCTGTATTTGTATTAATTTTCATTACTGATGTGTAACACATTCCATTTGCAAAAAATCTAAATCTTTACTTTTAATTATTTCCTTCTAAATTAAATCTTAATCTAAAAGCTTTCTTTGCATTTTTAATAAAAGTTTATTATAAAAAATAGGATCCAGTACTATTTCTATGTTCTATGTTATAGCATCATTTAGATGGGTTTATGTAATGAAAATAATCAGCATTAGAGTTTAAAATATAATTCTAGTAGCTACTTTATTGCACTGATTAAAATGTTTAAATATATAAGAAAAAAATCCTTTTTCTGTAGAAGACTGTGACTCGTTCTCAGAATGGCACTTCCACAGAAAAGGAATCTGAGTTTTCCACTATTACTTAGATGCTGTGAATTAACCATTAATTAACTTACTTTTATTTCATATAAATACATAAACACACATACATTTGTGAAATACACTTGCTCCAAAAAAATCTTGCAATAGATAATCATGAATTATTCAACCAAAGAAATCAACTATCATGGTAATTTTAAAAGAGAGCTGAGATCATTAGGATTTATTTCCATTAAATGAGAAACTCCTTGATGCTCAGAGCTATGTTCTTAGTAGCATCTTGGCCTTAAACAAAGTAAAGAATCAAAACCTAAGGAGGAAAAATGGTACAGTAGTTACGCGTCTAGTTTCTGAACCTGATTCAAATCACCTGCTGATGTGATCAAGCCTCTTCACTTTCCTAAGCCTCTGTTTTTAATCCCTATATTGGAGGAATTACAATAAGTTATTTCTAAACTGCACCCTGCCTTTAGGTTCAATGATTAGAAAACCTTTCCCACATTTTACCTTTGTAAAACCTACATCCAATATCCTTGAAAGACTTTAAATATTAAACCATCAACAACAAAAGGTGACAGAAATTCCACTGATATCTACCATTCACTGTTATTTCCTCCAACACCCTTTCATCTGTTCATTCATTCATGTAAATGTGCATTCAGCATCAGCTATGTGCCAAACACACCCAGCAAGATGACTGTAATTTTATTATTCACCATTAACTTAAGAGAGAAGGATATTTTTAAAAAGCAAAGAAAAAGATTTCAAGGAATTTCCCTTTCTCAAAGGAGAATTAAAACTTCTGAATACCTTTCCATATTTCAGTTCAAATACATATAAGAATAAAAAGTGAGGAGAGGAAGATGGTGTGATGTAACCTCAGTCTCAAATCCCGCTGAGTATGATTTTTGTTATAAGTAGCTGTTCTTATCATCATAGTATATAATAGCACATGACATTTTCTTATTGTTTTTCCATATAATAAAACTATCAACTGTTTGAAATCAAAGCTTAGCACACAAAGGAAAGATATGATAGTCTTCTCTTTAATATATGTTTCTTCCATGCCTGTTTATATCAGCTGTCTAGGAGTACTGAGTTATTAGTTACACATTTCATGATGCTTTTATTAAAAAATTAAAAGGAAAAAAAAACCCAGCAAATTGTTTCTTTTGATCAAAAGCCTCCCACAAAGAATTTAAAGAATTAAACAAGTGATAGCAAAATAAAAGGAAGGTCAACTATGAGGCCTATAGCAAACTAGATAGCTTCCATATGAACAACATATAAAGTTCAGTTTTTCAAGAACATATGTGTTTGCTCATTGGTTTAGGAAAAAAAGATTTGAATGCTGTCTACTCCATATATACAGATCAAAATCAGATTGCTTAAGTGAACTATAAAATGCAAGAGAACATTGTTTATCCAATTCACAAACTCAAGAATTGCTGAGGGAGTTTAAATGTTTTCCATTTCTTCAGATTCTAGGGCAATACTTCAATGGTAGATGGCTTTTCTTGTAAACGGCTTCAAACTTCATAAACCCAATGTCTGATCCTGTGCTTTGCTATCCATGTCTATTCCATTTGCCCTCTGAATTCATTGTGCCTGAATCTTTAAAGGTATTTTTGGACATCTTAAATCCTGTTGAGACTTAAATGTCATCACCTTCAAACAACTCCCATCAAATAAATCTCTTATTAATTCACATCAAATTAATCCAAAATGATCCCTTCTATTAACATATGCTCCAGAGTACAAAGCCCATTAATAGTCATCTGGACACTAGAACTAACCCAAGCCTCTCGGAGATAAAATGCACACTATTTAGATATCTTCTTTCAAAGAGTTTTGATGCTGGCCCAAATACATTTTATTAGGTTCTTATTTTATCATGCTATGCTCTCTATATTTTAAATATCTCATTTTAAATGTACTAGTTAGCCTAGGTAAAAAAAAGATAGTCTGGTAATAATGTCATATTTGCCAAAATCAATCTCCACCGATCCATAAACATCTTAGAGAAATAATTTTATTAACAACTTTACCTGTATATTAAAATTACAAAACTTTTTTTTTTACCTTTAAAGACTTTATGATAGAAATATAAATAAATATATCTGGAAAAAAATGAAGCATGGGCCAATTTCACTAAATGGGATAACTAAAATAAAGCAATTATATACTTCATGGGTTATCCAAAGGAAAGAGGAATTATTTTCCCTTTCATTACAGGTGAAAGGCAAATGTATTAATAGCTCTGATTTGAATAAGATTACAGTTGCACTACGCAAATGAAGAAATGTTACCATCTGTTTCCCCACTCACATGTCATTTTTCCTTTTGCTTTCCTCTCAAAAAAACAATCAATTAAAATAATCTAAAATGACAACTGTTGATTCAAACAGGTCAATATGGCTCTGCATGTCTACATGGGCCAATCTCCATTTCACCGTTTCTTCTTAAACTTAAGAATATGTCAACTAACCTGTGGGCCAAACACAAAACTTAAGTTAAAGAAATAGATCATGAAAAAGTATAAATGCATTTACTATATTGATGGTTATTGTGTGATTGATGTTTCATTTGTATGTAAATTCAATTTCCACTAATAATAAAAACGAGTGCAGTGCTATGTAGGGATATCTTTGACTTTCTTCCCAGTATTTGCCAAAAAATATCTTTGTCCATTAAAAGGTGGTTTAATTTTAATATATTGATGGTGTTTTGTCTGTTAATTTTTTTTGGAGTGCAACTACATGCATGATTAACACAATTTCTGAAGGCATAATGAGTGCTTATACTGATAATACATATATTTTTACACACATATATGTATGTATTAAAAACATTTAACACAATGTAATATTTAACATAATATGTTATATATAACATGCGTGTTAAATATATATACACATGTATGTTAAATAACTAAAGTGAAGGAATGGAAGTTCGTGCCATCATGTGCAATGGTTTTTCCTCATGAAAACTTACAAACCACTGTGCTCGTCCATAAGAAGCAACTTAAAGGGCCACACCCATCTGAGAAGCAACAGTCTGAAGAGCAAACCATAGTAAGGCACAAGTTTCATGAGGAATCAGCAAAGGCACATGGGCAATGGAAGGGAAGGGAAGAAATAAGCTCAGAATGTCGCGAAGTACCAGGAGGCCAGGGAATCTCTGTTCTGTAGATATTTTTAAAAGTCCGTTTAAATTAATAAACACTACTGATGGATATCTTCCATACTGTGTAATGAATACATACTAATGACATGAAAATCTGGTTTGGATATCACTCTAGTTAGTGCTAAATGCTTAATGTAACCAACTTAGCATCATTTTCCTTTCTGATAAAATCAAATTACATATACACAGGTTGGAACCAATTTTCTCCTTTGTTAAATACATTGAAATTTCCAAAAAAAAAAAAAAAAAAAACTGATTTTTTTTTAATGGAAAGCATTTTAAAACTAGAAAGCAGATTTTCAGAGTAGAATAAGTTAAACCACTTTTTCCTGACTCTCAGGATGAGAAAAGTTTTATATATATATATATAAATTTTTATTTTTAAAGAAAGTGCATGGAGAACCCCTTAATAATTTGGATAGGTAATAGGCTTAGAAATCTTCAGCTGTGAGCACTTTTTCTGAATAAACCATTATTTCGGTACATTTAGCTAGGCTCTGTTGCAGATTTTACTATGTAACTGTTTTAGCACAGATTACAAGAAATTCAAGTACCTTCTCTACATTCTTCCCATGGTATTAGCTTCAAAAAAATGAAAGGTAAGGCAATTCTACAGTCACATTAAGTTGAGTAGACACTATCCAGTTTGTACCCCCTTTTCCAAGATCCACAATGTATATTAGCAACTATAGCTCTGAAAAGTCCTCGGATTTATGGAGAGGGGAGTCTGTTCGAATTGTATGGGATTTCCCAATATCATCCCGCTTAGTGTCACAAAATGCCACTTATCGAGAACACTAATGTCCCACTGAACACAGCTGGAGATGCTACACTAAAAAGAAATTTTCAAGGAAGAAAATTACTGATTTTAATGCATGTGTAATATTTTTAAATCAAACTATTTCTTCATTACCTTAGCAAGAAAGCTAAGACACTTTGATCTGAAGTGGGCCACTTTAAAGGATCTGTTTTTTATCCCCCGTATGGTTATCAACATTAAAAGATCAGAATCCATTATCATGAAAGATTTAGAATCAGGATTTTAAAAGAATGTATAGTGGCAGAGGGTCATAGCTGTGACAGAACAGTGAGTGAAAAAAGGGCAGGGGATAAATATCTCCGTACAAAATGACTTCATAAGTCCAATTTACACATGTATATATATAGGTATAAGACCAATGTCATATAGATTTCATTGCATAAAGCAGCCCAATTTTTTTAGTTATTGTTTCTGATGCTGTTCACTACAGTTAACCAATTTAAAACACTACTACCACCTTGTCTATTAAATATATCCCATTCTTTTTTTAACTTAAATTGTATTTGATTAATATTGTCAGGAATCAAAATATGGCAAAGAGTTTAAAGAAATATGTCATGGGGGAAGAGGCTGGAATGATCCAGGATAGCATTGAGGGACATACAGTTCAGATAGTTCCAATCAGTAGTTCTCAAATGCTTATAGATACCTAAGAGAGTAGGTCTAATCCACATGCTCCTCTCTGTTATTAATAAATTTCCTTCCTCCCAATTCCACTCAGTCTCCATCTCCAGATTCATCTGTACCCACACTAAAAGACAGAAAAACAATGCCCTGACCACAATCAGTAAACAGGTGTATAGTGAGGACCAAGTCAATGGTTGCAACCTTTTGTGTAGCTTAGCTTAGCATCAGTCTGGCTCATATTTCTGGTCAATGCAGAAGAGAAGTTTTGCATCTCACCCTCGCAAATCTCAGACTCCAGTTTTCTGGGCTCTTGGATTTTGCTTTGTTATTGTATCCCCACCCACAAAGATTAAAACAAAAGATTAAAAATTAATGTAAAAATAAAAACTGGCTAGGTAGAAGCTGAAGTAAATCCGAAACAGGAAATAATTTTAAGTTAATTCTAAACACAAAGCTCGACATGATGGTGAGGTCCAAGTCTGAGAGGATTACTACACGTCCAGGTTACTCGTGAGCCCCTACAGCTCCTACTTCATTCATTTACCTAGAAGGAAAGAACAGCAATTTGATACATACATCTGGGGCTGTGGAATTAGGCTGAAAATTAGTTCATTCATTAAATGTTCTGTACAGGTAACCTAATCAGTCTTTACATTTGAATTCAATACAAACTTAAGAATCTATATAAACACACACACACACATACAATCACACACACCTTTGAAAAGCTTTTCACCACATGCACACCGATTAGTAATTTCTTTTTACTATCAATCTTGTTGTGGACACCTGTCATAACAGACTAAGGGGAAATACATATATATATAATTTCCAGACTCAGTTGTTTTACAAATAGTCCCTCAAAATCTAATTACATGTTGAAAGAAATGAAAAGTCAGAACTAGACATTTTTTAGGCTCACAATCTTGAATACTGATGTATATTTTAACCTGAATGTTTAGTTAATAACAAAAATTCACCATGTTACTCTTACTATGGATTAGGCACTACGCCAAGTGTGTATTATTTCAGTTCATTTTCACTTGTATTAACAATCATTTGAGTAAGATACTTTTATTATCCACATTTCACAGAGGAAGCAACTAAGATTTAGAAAAGATAAAGCACTCACCTAGGTCACAGACCTAGCACATGGAAGAGTTGGGTCTGAAGGAGTCTAAAGCCACACAAGACGACTTGGTTTCCCATTACATTTCTCACAAACTCTCCAGTATTTTTATAAGCAACGCTACGTAACATATTCACAAATATATAAGTGATAGCACTTTAAGAAACTTACAAGAGAATACAATTCGCCAGACACCATTTGACAAAAATTGCCATCAAGTTCACTTGATTGGCTCTATCGCTGTGTCAAGTGAATATACTATCTTCCTAATATTCTCATGGACTACTTACAACGTATCTTAACTTTTGCATTTGCCTCATAACACCCAGCACATCATTACTTTTATCAAATTATCCAAGTCTGCATTTACTTCTGAAAAGATCTCTAGGATTCCCTCAAGCAAAAGTGAGTCTTTTCCACTAACATCTGTGGCAATTTACATTCACTTCTTTTAAAGTACCTGTCACTACACAATGTAATTAGGTATTTGTGCTTTAGACTAGACTGTGAAGTCCACCACAAATTACTATTATTATATTTTTCTTAATTCAAAAGTAATATATATCCATTCACACATGATTATTCTAAAATATTATATTAAATGATTAATATAAATATCTATACATTAACAATTCTCAAGCTTTTCTCAAGTGCAACACACCTGAGACTAGAATACTATGATAATGATTATTACAGAGAAACAAGAGTAGCACACTGGGGCAAACGTATATAAGCTTTTAAAAAGCTGAATGACACTTAGCTGGCCCTCCCCACCGAGACCAGCCAACTAAAGAGCAGACCTCACAAAAGTCCTAACTGGGTAAGTGGATGTTTGCACATTTAAAAATTTCTGCATATTGCTTATCTCTTCAAGGAAGGCCTAAATCTCATAACATAAAAGAGACTCGTGAGGATAAAAGCTAGAATAATGCTAAAGTTATCTCATCCATGTAATTAATAACAAACCAAATCATGAAAAAGGAATCAGATATTAAAACTCTGGATTCCTGCTCCTAGAACCATAAATGTTTAAGTCGTGAGAAATAAGAATTTCTTTAAACTGTGAACCACAACTCTGTTGATTTAATTTGGTTTGTATTATGTCTATATATCTTTACATATGAAAAATATTTGTGGATTGAATAACATTGAGGAAGTTTATTTAAAAACTTAAGCATACTCTATATACTAATAATTCTATAACAATGTTACTATAATCAGTAAAATAAATTTTATAAGTTCATATATCTGCATAATTATACATGAATATGAATATCATGATATTTAATGTATTTATTAAATACATTTACTATAATTATATGACTTTATATATAAATTTTATTTACAAATTTTTCACTTTGCATTCTCTAACATTTCAAAATTCAAAACATTATGTGCTAATAGCATAATATATAAAAATAAATAAAAGTTTTGCCTTTTAAAGGAATAGGCTGGGACATAAAAGAATACAGAAAAATCTGAAACATCAGGATCAGACTCCTACTACTTAAAAAATCTAGACTGGCATAAAACCAGAAGTTCAGTTTAAAGGTACATGCACATTTGTGCACACACACATACACATCACAAGAATTCTAATAGTATCATTATTTGAATTGTCAAAACTGGAGACAACTCAAATGTACATCAATGGTAGAACAGATTAAAAAGTCATAGTATATATCTGTAGAATAGAATGCATAGTCATACAACAGAATATTATATGCAATAAAAATAAACCAAATATAAAAACATGAATAAATTTCACAAATGGGATGTGGAGTGTGAGACACAAGACATGAAAGAATGCATATTTTATACATATGAACATTGTATTTTAATGCATGTAAATTTCAAAAAGAAGCAAAACTAATCTAAAGTGTGAACAGTCAAGAAAGTGATAAATTCCTGGGAGAAGGAAGGGAACAAAGAACAGGAAGGGATCCTAGGTGGCTTGTAGGAGACTAGTGATGTTTCTTTGTTGACATGAGACATAGTTACACAAGAGTATTTATTTTGTTATAACTCAGTGAGCTTATAGACTTATCTTCTGTGCATCTTCAGCTGTTGTGAGAGAGAGAGAGAGAGAGAGAGAGAGAGAGAGAGAGAGAGATTTGTTTTAGTGCACAGCAGTTGCTCTGTGGGGACCATGGAGTAATACACTGAGAAGAACTCTTTCAGCTGCTATTTTTTTGCTGGGCCAACCAAGCTCTCCAATGGAGTAGAATAGCCCGGATGTGCCAAAGTAGGCAACGAGGTGATAGAAGAAAGAAGAGAAATGAGAGAAGAAAATAAAGAGTTCTGGACAAAAGAGATTTGAAAGGGCAAAAGGATTAAAAAGAGATCGGAGGCAAAAAAGCAACAGATACCCCCTGAAGGGAAAGACAGTAGAGACAAGGAAACAAGAGAGGAGAGCTCTGTCTTTGAGTCTGCTGCTGGCCGGGGTGGTGTTGGAAGGTGGCAAAGCAGAGACACATATCTGTAGTTATTAGATGTCTCATTAGGATACACTACATCAATTAGACCACAGAGACAAACTAAGTCAAGAGAATTAATATACTGTTGTTGGTACCTATTAGGCACCAGCCATTTGCTTTGTGGCTCACATAATTCGCTCATTCAGTCCTCACTAAAGTCTGCAAGGAATCTATGAGCCCTATTTTTACAAATGAGAAAACAGGAACTACAAAAAGAGATAAAGTAACCTGTTTACCTTAGAGGACTGGATGGATGGAATCAATGAAAAGCAGCCTAAAAAACAACACTGTGGCTTTTTCAGACAATGCACACATCTAAAATCCTGACTATTTCTATAAGGTCGAATAAAAGCTGAGTTTAAATGAAGTGTGGTAGACTCTACCTTCATATGAATTAGTTGTTCTCAATCTATGTAATGAGGTATCCCATCTAACAAATCAAATAATGATGGCTATTTCTCATCTTGCATGAAAAAGGTAAGTTAATAGGTAAAATCCTATCCATTTTAAACTTTCCAGGTGGTTGATATTTTCTGAAGACTTTGGCTTCTATTATCACGTGGCTGCTAAAAAAAGAGTGAACAAGCTGCATACAAACATTAACAGAGAAAACTGAAAATACCATGTTTTAAAAGAACTTCATGTGGCATTTAATATTTGTTTTGCAGGTATACACATACATATAATACAAAAACATTTTTATCCTATAGAAATGTCTGTGATTTTTGATGAAAGTTTTATACTGTCTGATAAGATAGGGCCAATAGTCCCGTGGAGTCCTATTATAAGGCATAAAATATAACTCTGGAAATTAATCATTATATTCTAAATTTATGTTCATTTCTATATCAATATATTAATATATATATAAATACATATTTATTAAAATTGATCTCTTCCCAAAAGCTTGATATTCGGGCTATAAAGCAGAAGTTGATATCTTTAATTGTCAATAAAGTTACTGTTTACTATGCCACAAATTCTGAGTCTTATGGTTTAAAAATCCACTCTTGTTCATCAGGTTGGAAAATAAAGAGCCAAAGCAACATCGGATATCATATATACAGTCTGTATATGGGCAAGGGCACTTCATACTAAAATTTCTAATCAATTAATTAATTCATACAGTATATATTTATTGAGCACATAAGTTTAAATCAATGTAGCTAAACACCAAAATGAGAAGAAATTTTAAGACACATTTTGCTGTCTAAGAAACTAGCTCCTTTAATGAAAGAAATAAGAATCACAGTAAACATCTCAGTCATAATACAGGATGAGATAGGGTTTCACACCAAAATCATTCGTCCAAACAATAAATGCCCTCAAAGGCAAGCAGTAAGTCATAAACGTCTGCTGTTATTTTTAATGAGCATTATTATTCCCACCATTTCTTTCACTCATAATAAAATAATGTGGTCTATAGCATTGGAAACACTTAAGGAGATGATAGTGGAAATGATCCTGGGGGAGAAATTTAATAAATTTTTAAAGCTTTGATAAAGGAAAAAAAAAAAAACACACCATTGTAGCAACTAGGAGTAAGAAAACCAAAGGGTTGCTCTTCAGTATAAACATATGTTAAGGGACAGTGAAAAACCTGGGGGTGGGGGAAGGCAAACTGTGTAAGTGGGATCAAATAAATGGTAATGAAAGAAAGCTAGATTTTTGGTGGTGAGCATGAAATAGAGTATATGAATATTGTATTATAATATTGTACACCTGAAGTTTATATAATGTTAGTAACCAATAACACATACATGCATACATATATCAATAACTATGTGGATTGTTAAAATACGTGTTTACAAAGGCTATTCGGTTAGAACCTTGAATCCCAGCTGATGAGATTGGAACACTTGTAGAAACAGGAACCCACTTGAAGATTCTAATAGAAGAAATTAGGAAAAGTAAGCTAGAGGTGGTGGGAAGTGTTCATGGAAGTAAGGTCCAAAGTGAAAAGATGTTCTATATCTCACACAAAATCAAATATGTTTCAACTCTGATCATAAATGAAGAAGAATTTTAGAAACCATCAGAAATATCTTAAAAGTTCAGATACAAGGATGCAGTTACTGGGGTACATTTGTGAAACATTAATGATACTGGATTATTTAGGCATTTATGTGTGACTATATCTTCAATAGTTTAAACTGGAGTTATATCTATTAATGTTCTATTTATCTGCTTCATTATTTATATTCCTCCTGGATAATGTTCTCCTGTGGTCACTCATATTGATATTGTCATAACTAATATATATGAGTAGGCACTGTGTAGTAAATATTTACGGAATGCACTTATTGAAGTTGTTATAGAAATCTAGCAGTTAGTGAAGCTTATTGAAAAGACAAAAACAAAGTTAATCAACTGAGTAACTTAGCTACTTTACACCCATTTGTTTATTACTGAGGTGCCTGCCCATACTCGGTGTTTTATCTTAGCCCTGTTGATCGCAATCCATTCTAAATGTTAAATTTTTAGACCTTCAACATTTTATGAACTTTTTCAAAGTAATGTAAAAGCAAGCCTGCCAAAATGATCCCAGATCTTTCTTGTTCCACTGGGAGTTCACTCAGAACCTGGAGGAAAACTCAATAATAATCCAACTAGCACATTTGGATCTAGGTAAATCAGTAGTTAAAATAATGGCCAAAAAGGGTGATGGGATTAAGAAGCACAAATGGGTAGTTATAGATTAGTCCCAGGGATGTAAATTACAGTATAGTCAATTATAAAAACAATGTATGAGGCCAGGTACCTGAAATATCAAGGGGATCCCTTTGTAAAGTATGTTTGTGTAAACACTATGCTGTAAACTTGAATCTAATACAGAGTAACATTGAATGTAAACTCACTGAAAATTTTGTTTAAAAAAAAATCACAATTCCACAAAAAAGGGAGATAAAGAGGCAGAATCTAGCTCACTTTAATTATAAAAGGTACCATTCAACTAATGGAAGTGAAGACTGGTCACATACATATTAATTGGAATCAAGGCCCGTGTTATTAACTTTCCTCAAATATTAAAAAAAAATAAAATAAAGTAAAATAAAACAATGGCCAGGAAGACCTCGACACAACACTCCTCTTTATTTCAAGCCAGATCTATACAGAAGAAGATTTGGCAAACCTCAGATTTAGGCACTAAATGTTCATCTAAGATTCTATTTTACAGCACTACTTCCTGATAACTACTCAAGTCTCCCAGTTCCTCTCCATCCAGATGGTATTTGTTTTTAAAGTAGGAGCACTCCAAAATCAGGTCATTTTTAGGCAAAAATTAGTGCTCTCTGTGCTCATTCAAAGCAATTACTCTAAGACTCCATGGCGGAGAACCTGAAGTTACCAGAACGAAGACAAGAACGAGCTGACCACTGGGTTAAGACCATGAAGGCACCTTTAGGCACAAGCCAACTGCATTTTTAGCCAAAAAACCTGGCACCGTTCTCAAGTTCACGATAAATAGGCCTTGCAAAAAGTTGTGGGCAGAGATCTCCTTGTACTTCCAAAAGCAACTCCTGGCAAAGCAGCCTCTTTATTTATTTATTTATTTATTTATTTATTTATTTATTTATTTATTTATTTATTTATTTTCCTATGTTGGACAGAATAAATAAAGACGGACATGCACACACAGTTAGTTACACACTCACTGAAAGGGCTACAGAAGTGTTTAAACCAAAAGCAAGAATAGTGTGATCAGCTTTTAATCCTTTTCTTTGAAATGATCTGTATTATCTTAACTCCTATAATAAAAAGTATGACTTGTCTATTTTACAAAGTTATATTTTTAGAAAGAATGGAAAGAGAAGAGGATACAAATGAAATACATGACACAACAGACATTGGAGTCGACTGTAAAAGGCAGTATCTGCTACAATGGTTGCTTTACTCCCCACCCTTCCCCAATAGACGAGGAGCTCTTTGCAGCAGCACAGAGAGTGAGCGCATCCTCTCCGTCGAATGAAGAATGACACCAAGCTGCCAGCATCTATAGGGGGCAGAGGTACTTCTTGAATAAATAAACTCATAATATTATATAGTTTTTTAAAAGAAGGCAGCCAAATATTTTTGGGTAGGAAAAAATAAAGTGAATTTGACTATATTTCACTTTTTTAAGTCACCGATATTGTTGCTTTACATTAATGTTTTTCTTAAACAGTTTGTATACTAAAGTACAGTGTAAATCAACTAGTGACAGTGGAATGTCTGTTGTCTATGTCATTTCATGAGGAAAGCATTAGATACAAAAGCATTATGTCTTTTAACAAACCAGGAGCCCTTAACTTCTGTAAGTGAAAATACTCAGAGCTCCTCAGTTCCACAGTCTGTTACCAAGGAATGTCATGAGCGAAGATTGGAAAATGTGATTTAAATTTAATCATATTTGCATCTCACTTAATTATCAATCTTATAGTTGCTTTCAGAGAAAAAAAAGTCTCCTTTATAAAAGGCATTTTGTAAAAATTCTTCATGATGAATTGTTAATTTTATGTACATCCCTCTCCTAATATCCAACTACATGGGTCAATTGGAACGAGGCTCATTAATGGAATGATAAAACAATGTTCTCCAAATCTAAAAAAGCTACTCTTTTTCCATGATAGAAAATATGCATGTTTTTCTAAATCACTGAAGAATAGAGAGCCTCTCTTCACTCTCCAGCTCCGCCCCATCCCTGCCTGTAAGGCTGTTCACAACAGCAAAACGATGAACATAGATTTCTAAGCTTTAAAGGGGCATAGTCAAGCCTACCATTCAAAATTAAAATCACCAGTTTGTTAGAGTTCATAGCAGTAAGGAAATCATAGTGCTAATATGAATTTGCATTAAGAGACCAAGTTTCTGGGAGACGCCATGGAAATGAAATGCTAATAATAAAGCTATCATATCAAAGATTGTCTACAATACTTGTTTCGAAGGTCTGAAAGCAATACAACTTTACTTCACCCTCTTGACTCCCAAGGTGCCCATATAAATATTGAAGGATGTATTCTATGTTCCAATTGGGTTGGCTCTCAGTGAGAGATACACTGAATACGTAAGGTCCAGGGGTGACTCTTGCTTATACCCGCTTTCCCTTACTTAGCAGGTAAGCCTCTGAGGTTCCGAGACTTATTTATCCACGTACTCGGACTCAGGCAGTCTTAGTCAATTTCACTGTTTAACTAAACTCAGTATTACTGCTTAACTTGGGGGGGGGGGCAGGATACAGTCTGGATTCATTTGCAGCAAGTTTTCTGTATAACTTAAAATATTTTTGAAGAAATATGGTAAAGTGATTCTCCTTCTGGAACGAGATCCACTGACACTGTCACATTAACTCACAGCTTGTTAAATACTGTGCAATCTTTCTATAACATTCTTTGTTATGAGACTAGAATCAGCATATGGGAATTGCTCTTTTCCTGCTAAACTGAAGTCATTACTAACTACTCATCTGTGGCATGTACTCTTTCTTGCAACCAGGGATTTTAGCTTCACAAAATTTAGAAACTGCCACATTGTTTCTTGGCATCACTTTCAAATATGACATCATTCAAATTTTGGAAAACTCTGTTATAGCAAATACACTAGTAGGTTCTGGGTTAAAGATTGCCCAAAAGGGGCAGCAGGGTCTCTGCAGAGACCAACCACAGTTCATTCCTTCAATGTATACCTTCACATGCCTTTCATTAGAGGCACATGGAATCACAATGAGCTCAGAAATGCATTTCAAAATGGGTTATCAAATTACCAGAATATAGAAATGACTTCCAGTTACTGAAAATATGTATTGAAACACAACTGTGATGTGTAGAGGGAAAACCTCCATGTTCAGTTTACTCAATTTCCAAAGTCAAGGATTATAGCTTTTAAGTATGCATGCTTATTATCAAATACTATATATATGTATACCAGAAGTACAATATAAACACAAATACAAATATAGATATAACCTACTGACTCATTTATTGCAGAACACAAAATAAATAGGGAACTGTGTCTAAAATATAACAAAGTTGTCAGAGAATCAGTATCATTCAGACCCTCTAACAGTCTTATTTTGGAAACTGAATGATTTCTGGAACTTCCTTCATTATTTGAATACTTACATAACAAAAAAAGTTATTCTAGTTTTTTAATCAATACACAACAAGCCCTTAAATCACAGAGCTTGTGAATTTTGTATTTCAAGTATATTTCAACAGGAGCATTTGCCAACAAAAATTTAGTATTAGTACTCTCAAGAGCGACTTCTTTTCTATCACATCCAAAATAATTCCAATGGTTCACTGTAATTTCTCCTTAAAATTATAAGTGACGTCTCATGTGTCATTGTTAAAACAGTTTGAGCTTCTAAACTTAAAAATGCCTCTAATTATTTTAATCATTTGTTATTTCTTTAACAGACATATTTTGTAAATAAATAATATTTTATCTCTTATGTTAAAAGCATGATTACTTATCAGAAAGGAAGAAAAAATAACATACACACACATGCTTAACTTGAAAATGTAGGACATATGGTTGCAAATGATGCCTCAGAATCACTGTACAATACAGCACAACCTACAGAGGCTATGAAATCACATGACTATTTATTATTCTCCTGTGGAAAAACTGGGTGACCTCAGTACTAACAAATCATTTTTATTCACAGAATGCTTATAAGCATGTGGCACATATCCCATATATGAAAAAAAGATAAATTCTCAAATGTCTAGAGAGAATAACTAAATATTATCTGTGAGATACTACTAAGGAAAGGGTCTGATGTATTCTGACAAAGTTACCACCGCCTACTGACGAATAACACAATAATTAATTCTGAAGGAAAATTCTGTAAGACTCATTTGGGAGAAGAGGAAGAAATTCCATGAAATAAATACAAAAAGTAAGCTATGACAGGAAATCTCTGGCTGTCAAAAAGTTATGTATTAAAAAACATCACGTATTAAAATTAAGTACTCATAAAAATAAACTTAAAATAAAAATGATGGCATGGGTCCATAATGATCTAAAGAATAAGGCACAAACAATGTGAAAATACCCTAAACATGTATTTCGGTAACTTTTACATTCATAGTGGCCATGAACGCCAATGTTCACACAACAGAAATCCAAGCATAAGAACTGATGAATTAAGGCATATAGTCTTCCAAGGAAATGATGCCAGCTCGTCTTTAGGAATAACTGATGCTACTCTTCTCTGTCAGTCTACTCTGTATACACCTTAAATATTAATTTTTAATTAAAAAATAAAAGAAGGCCTGAGAAACACCATTTTAAAGAGTCTAAGTGAACACTCCACAGTTAATGATATATGAAAATTAAGAAGATTGAAAACAAGACAATGATTATAATTATTGTTATAATCATAAATATTCTCACAGCCCGTTGGCATTCACCAAACCTGTTTTACTTATATAATTTAAACTGATTTTTCCTCCACAGCCTGTTCCCAGGTAGTATTACTCACAGTATCACTGGGGAGACTATAAACTATAGAAAGTAGAGACTCTAATTCTGATTTTAATCCAACAAAGGCACACCGTGGATAGGAAAACATAGCTACAACCTAGTGATCTTCTCCACACAGCTGGACACTAGCCCATTTCAGACAATCACATGTCCCAGAAGACAACGGGATGGCTGGAACGTCTTTATTTTAATTTGTACTGCACATATCTGGAAAACAAATAAGCTTGGGAAAAGGCCAAAGTGCTCAAATAATTGAAAAATATGACGATGCACATGTATGACCACTGAAGGAATAAGACCTCCTAAACTCCAGGAATGGCTGCTCTAACAATAAGAAAAATATATGGTGGACTCAGTCTTGATTTGTATATTAGAACCCTTGCTCCCGGGGATGACCTGAGTATCTTTGCTTTTATAGGTAATTATTTAGTTAAGTTTGAGGACAGAAAAGTACTTACTAATTGGTTTAGTATTGTTTTTGTTTTTAATAATAAGATTATTATTTTATTTTCAACATATTACTTTAAAATATTTACCATATTAAATCATTTCATGTATTTATCTTTTTTCAATAAAACATTGCCAGTTGTATACTGGCTTATGAAATCAACAAAGCCTCTGGCTCTTCAAAAAGGCTTTCTATATTCTCCCTATAGATAGCAATACTAGAGGTTAATCTGTTATAAATTCAAAAGAAGGACCTAAATGTCCTTACTTTTTTTAATTTTAAAATTAACTAAGGCATCAATCTATAAATGCCATCATCTCCAAGTTAAAGTGGACCCCTCGCACCTAGCTTATACATCAACGGTTTTCTTCCCGTCGGCAGCTTGAATTCTTCGGGGCAAGAATGAAGCAACTGGATATACATTCTATGACTCAATAAAGTTCATTCCTTGCTCAATAGCTCTTGTGGTAAGGAACTTAAGAGCAGCTCTACTAAAAATACTGACGTATCATGATATGGCCTTAATAATATGAGCTTCCAGAAAAGAAATTAATACAGAAGGTGTAAAAAGCATGGCCTTACAAAAAATTAATTTAAAAATAAACTCGATAATGTAGAGGAATAAAACTTGATAGGGATCCATGCAGAACAACTTTCTCAAAATCCATCATTTAAGAAAAATATAAAGGCCTCAATTCCCAAAAGCTTCAGCCACTCCAAAAAGGCTTCCTGTGCTGATAGACTACTAAATTATAACGTAAACTGTGATTTAGTGCATTTGATGTTCATATGTTTATTTTATTCATAGCTTTCTGATTGAGAATGCAAGAGACCCAGTCCATGTACGTTTACATAAATAAATACACTTCCAAATATCAGAAACACTGGTTTAAGCAGCTCCATGAAAACTCAGAAAATGTGTGACTGAGGGAAGGCCTAATAATACATGTATAACTGCTTTAACGAAAAAGTAGAACTTCAGGTATCCACGGCGACTGTGTCTCTCTGTTGCACACAATGGTCACAGGTGAATGACAAGATTTCAAGAGGACTGCGTGCAATGAGATGTGAGCATCAAATCAAAGACAGGCAACAGAAAAAGAGGAAGCGAGGCAGAAGACCAGACAAGAGGAAGGAGAGTTGATCGAGGGCACAGGAAACCCACTTGGGAAGTGGGGAGAAGAGCAGGGAGGCAAGAGGTGCAGGCAGAGGGGAAGGCGAGCACCGGGCCGCCTGGAGCCAGCGGGTCCCGCGGGCAGGGCTTCAGCTCTCCTCCGAGACGGGCTCGGAGGAGAGCTGGGAGCGGGGCTGGGAGCCCGGCGCGCACGAGCCAGCCCGCCAAGCTCCGAGGGGGAGCCAGCGCGCACCACGGCTTCCGCAGGACTTCCTGCGACAACACGCCCACCCCGCGGCAGCCCGGGTGTGGGGCGCGCGTGGTGGCTGCAGCAGGCCCCGGGGTTCCTGCGCAAGCGAGCGCCCCCGACACACACAAAGCTCCCGCCGCCCGCAGCTTCAAAGGCAGGGCCACAGACAGCAAGCAGCCGTCTTCCAAGACAACCAGCTCACTCGGCAGCTTCTTGAGGAGGAGAGAAAAAGAAATGGAATCCTATTTTTGCTAGGCATCCATCTGCGGTTCTGATTTTTTATTTCTCCGTTAAAAAGAAAAAAAAAAATCAAAGGAAAAAAAAAAAAGCTGTTTTACTCTCGGCTTTTAGTTCTGTGATTATACCAACCACCAAAACATGCTGGGTCTTTATGCTTATTCATAAATATAAATTACTTTTTTTATTTTTAATTAATCCAACAGAGACAAAAAGACTAATACTTAGATGACAAGAGTTTCTTGTTTGTTTGTTTGGGTTGGTTGGTTTGCTTTATGTCTGACCCAAACCAACCTTCCCTTTATGTGTTTTTGTTACACACAGAAGCTAAGTCAGGATGCCACACTTGTCAAGACCCCACTTGGAGCAGAAGGAGTTACCCAGGAGGACAAATAATTTAAGAAACACAAAGTCCTGAGGATTAAAGGGACAGTATCACATCTCCATGTCATTCAACAACTTCCCCTTAGAGATTGCTGATCACAGACTTTTTACTGTAACGGAGCCAAGAAGAGGCAGTGACTTAGACAAATATGATTTTTTTTTTTTTACCAGGAGATTGCAGCTTGGATCACTATGGAAAAAACACAAGTTGGATGTGAATCATGACTAAAGCCAGCGTTTTAAATGCCTTATATAAAAAGGTGACGCTGTTATCTCTGACAATGAACAAAGGTAGATTAGAGCCTAAGAAGAAAACCTGGAACAGTGCTCGCAGGAAAGTCGCCTAGTTATTGAAGCCCCTGGCAAATACAGCAACTCAAAACCCTGTTCACACCTGATGCGAAAGAAGAGTACTGCTTACCAAGCCTTAGCCTTCCAGTCAGACTGCCTGGCTTCAAATCCTGGCTGTGCTATGGCTACCTCTCCTAGCCTAGGCAATGCACCAAAACCTCCCTGAGAAAAGAGATGACTTTAGTTCCTGTCCGGGGAGGAGACAATACACTTAGCAGAGTGCTCAAAACAAATGAGCCATGATCATTTGAAGGTGGTCCCTAGCGGAAGGCTAACCTCTCTGAGGAGGAAGCAGTCCTTTCCCCTGTCAGCCTAGCTCACCTGGGGCCTGTGTCTCCCTTTCATTTCATGATCAGCGCCAGATACACGTAGACCGAATCAGTTAGTTGTTGCTATATGTCGCTCATGTCTATGCAAACTGTGTCCAGCCTTTGGGCAAAGTTTGCATGCCCTCTGCTCCCTGATTTTCACAAGTGAAAACAGGACGACTGACACATTAATAAATGTGCTCCTTCCCATCATTAAAGGGCACCTCGCAGCTTTAGCAGACAGGAAGCTAGCCCGGTGCACATGCTGTCCAGCTGGCAAATAGAGACGTCTTCAACAGCGTCCACTCCTCCTACATACAGTCTGATAAGGAACATTTTCATGGAGCCAAAACATGCATTTCCTTCCTCTACTTCTGCATTTAACAGACATGAGAGCTGGACAGTCATGTCAGGGATTATGGAACTACAATAAAGAGATCTCTAAGTCACCAACACTACCAGAACAGCAGGACAAAATTTCGCCTACTCGCTTTCAACCAAAAGTAGGCACCCCTTCCTTCAGCTGTGGAAAAGTACAGCCGATTTAAAATCCCCTACTTATTAACTAGACTGTACTCATCAATGAAACACCTTCTACTGTCAATTAAATAGTCCACAAAATTCAGGCAGACAGTACTTTTAAACATCCAATGGCCCCCTTTCAAGGATTTTGAAGTTGCTGATAGCCATACGGTGGCATTAGAAAAGTATGTTAAAAGTGCAATTAGCTAAGGTTTCTAGAAAGCTTTGGAATGTTTTATTATTAAGGAAGAAATAGACAAATGTGAGTCCTTTAAGTAGTGAACTGTCCTAGAAGTAAAGAAATTCGTTAAATAGATCTTCTCCTTTATTTATTCTTCATGGTTCCATGTCCATCCAGATTTGGAAATGCACAATAATAATTTTCAAGAGCTGTTTAAAATATTTAAGTGCTTAACAGATTCTCAAATTAAATAAAGGGCTTCCCAATTCTCAGATTAAGTAAAGTTTTTTTTTGTTTAAAAAAAAAAATACAGAGAGAAAGCCAAGGATATGGCCTTTAGAAAACAAAAACAAACTTCAAAAATTTTCCTGCACTTTTAAGATGAAATTAAAAGTGATTATTAAAAATGAAACATTCAAAGATGTCTCAGGTATTCTAGTTCCAACATGAGAAACATCTCCGCGGCTATTATTCAGTTATCACTTTATTGGCCATCTCTCAAGAAGCCTGGATATTAAATAGAGCAAAGAGGGGTTCACTGACAGTGTCTTGAACCTGGGCATCCCAAAGCAGCATTACTTATGGTTCCGCTCAGCTCCTGACAAACCCTATCCATCAATATCCTCGTTAGATCTTCTGAAGGTATAAATCACCCTTGTTCCTTTAGCGTCCAAGCATTGGATCACTTACAGGTAACTTTCATCATGAAGCCAATACATAAAGCGCTGTCTTCAAAGATCACAGTGTATTTGGGTTGACAAATATTCAACAGATGGATGTTAAAACCACACACCTCCAACTTAAGACCCTGGAGCCTCGCATTGTCATCCTTCACGTTTTAAGGGCACATCATTTATTGCTTTGTACCTTTGATTACTTTGCAGAACCTCAGATGCAGTATCAGTAAAGCACAACAAGGTGCTGGGGTTTTCATTTTTCTAAAGTTTGCAGATATATCTGGGCCACCCTTTGTCTCAGTTTTACTGACACTGTCCCACTTGGTTCAGTGATATTCATCGATAAAAGAGTTTGAAAGCACACTGCAAAATACAACATGTTAAATCACAGCAGTGTTATACTTTAGGAAAAATACATTAGGTCAAACTCCAAGAAATGTCTATTGATTAGGCAATATCAGATAATCCTTTTCTTCTCTGAAACCTGACAATCCAATTTCACAATTTTCTCAACACCTCAAAGTCTTATGCTCTTCTGGACAAAGTGTTCTTCACTCATGTGCCAATTTAATGCAATACTTTTGAGAAACCACTGTATCCAAGGAATTGTAAAAAGAACAAAAATGAGTTGGGTATGTTCTTCCTCTCCTCAAACTTGAAATGGGAGCCCAGGACAGGGGTGTTTAAATCTAAGTGAATGGAAACAGGAAGGCTTCTGAAAGAAGAAATACAAAACAAACATATGAGGGATAGGTGGAATGTCTACAGATAGGGTTGGAATGAAGGTATTTCTCAGAAGGAAGAACATAAACAGGTTGGTTTGAGGATGTTCTGGGACTATGTATCTGTGTTCCAATATCAGTGGCACTTGAACAGCACTGATACTGGAACTCAGAAGCCAAGTTGGTTTAGAGGTGAGTGCCCTGGAATTATTTCATTCAGATCAAAAGCTGGCCCTGGCTGCTGTGGCTCAATGGATTGAGCACCAGCCTGCAAACCAAAGAGTCTCCAGTTCTATTTCCAGTCAGGGCACATGCCTGGGTGGCGGGCCAGGTCCCCAGGTGTGGGCATGTGAAAAGCAACCACACATTGGTGTTTCTCTCCCTTTCTCCCTCCCTTCCCCTCTATATAAAAATAAATAAATAACACACACACACACATATATATATTAAAGCTGAAAGCTTATAATCCTCAAGGAAAAGTGTAGTAATGAAGAGGAAAGTCTAGGACGGACTAGAACAAGTATGGAATGGACACAGTGCCCCAGAAGCCGAGCCAAGAGAGATACTCAAGACAATGGCTCGCAGCACCCAATCTGTTTAAAGAATGCAGTCAGATGGAACAACAACTGGGCCTGGCTATCAGGAGGCCACTGGTGTCCTCAATACGGGACTGTCAACAAACAGAGGGGCATGGGCAGACTTGACTTAGTGGAGGCATGAAGATGTACATGAAAGGAAACCCTGATTCAGGCTTTCCATAATTTCCCCACTCTGAATTTATTTTTATATCTGAGTAGGTTTATCTTTTATCTGAAAAAAAAAATAGACCGCATTCCATATCTGGCTTAAGAACATTCTAATTAATAAATCTCAAAGAACAACATTTTGACTTTGTGCCATGCCAAGCACAAGATGAAATCCATCTGGAAATAAATAAATTTTGTCTTGTTTTACCTTGTATTTTTCTACACTGTCAAAGGAGATACTTTTCATATGTGTCAATCATTACCTACAATCACCCCAGTGTTTAAACCCCAACCTATTGGTCAGCTTCAGTACCCATATATTAGCTACAGAATCACAACTGGATTTTTGCTAGACTCCAAGTATGCCCCATAAATAACTACAATTGGATTATAATCTAAATGGGCAGAAGATAAATGCCACTTCACTACCTTCCATAAAATATCCAGGAGAGTCTTTGCTCACAAACATGTGCCACAAGAACAAGTATAAAAAAGAATATAAAATACAAAAAAGTAATATGTGAGAGGAGGTTTACCAAGAGTAAGTCAATATAATAGCAGAGTTGTAAGGGGGAATAAAATTAAAAGCATACTGATTTATCAAAGTAAATCTCTTAAGCAGTGGCAAGAAAAAAAATGAAATACAAAAACTCATCTTATTTAAACCTTTTCCTGGATTTAAACTATTTTAAAAGTCAACAAAAAAGTACATTCTAATCAACAAAACCCAGAGTAAGAGCCACTGTCAATTTATTTTGGTCTGCAATGCCAAAAGGACACAGTAAGGTTCTCATCTCCTGAAGTAGAGGAAGAAAAAGAAACAGTCTGTTCATTGGGGGAGAATCCAATAATTTATTTAGAAAAATAAATTCTAAATAACATAAAGGAAAACTAGGGTAAGCTAGGTATTTGTAGCATTTCCTATGGTTCTATCAGGTATACATTGGGTGTTAGACTATAATTCATAGTCAGGATTTTAAAAAACAACTATATAAAAAGATAAAGGGCAGAGGAAGAGTTGGAAAACATTCCTAGCTAGTTACGTAATAAGAATAAGAGAAGTTTTCAGCCTTACACTGGGTAGCATGCTCACTACCCCAAGAAAGATTTTATGTGGGATGACTAGCATAGTAGTTAAAATGATTCCTTAACCCATGTTAGAAGAACTGCTTTCTAATGTCAGTGATCATTCCATTACTGTCTGATTTAATTGATTGTTTCTGACTGATTGAATGTGATTATTTTCCACAGAAAACTATTTCATTTTAAAGGAAAAACTATTCACAGGCTTTTATAAAGGGTTTTCACCTAAAGAAACATTAATGAAGCAACCAAAACAAGCCTGCCCTCGGGCTAAAATACAAACAGCAGAAAACCCAGACACATAAAAGGCACCTTGCAACTCAACGTGAAATGGGTTCAAATCAGCCTCCGGACTAAACTGGCCCATTTCCAAGGTCTGACACACCTCCTTGTACTTCCACAGTCTCTTCAGGAGCTGACTTGAACGAGTTTGCAGGATGTCTTGGGAACAACATCCTTCTGCATGGAATTACTGCAACTTTTTAAAATGAAAAAGGAAATGACAGTGGCATCCAGGGTTGTAAATCATAAATTTCACGGATTGGGAAAGTTGCATTAACTCTTTATAACATGCGATATAACTATTACACTGAAAGATAACCAAAAAAAAGAAAAAGAAAAAGAAAAAACAAGAAATTTAAGTAAAATACCTCAGATGTCTAAGAAAAATTTTTTGTTTTTCCAATACAACAAAGTAAGTGATTAAAATTAGCTTAACTGTAACTAATAAAGAAATGGCAGCTGCATCCATGCTGTATAGCAAGGTCGTGGATAAAAATGGAACATTAAAGAAATTCTAAAAAATAAAGGCATTAAATTTTCATTTTTACTACACTTAGGTAAAAAATTATCACTCAAAATACGGGATTAAGAAAAAAGACATTAAATAAATGAGGTTACTTTATTATTCTTTTGTTAATTTGTTTTTATCAATGCTGAAGAGTTTACATAAAATACCACAAATAATTTCTCAACCATATTTTAGTAACTATAATTGCACATTTCAGGCCTAATCTCACAGATGCTGTCTATAGTTTTCAACCACCCAATGAAAAATACTCCAGTTTCTTGGAAGATAAAAAATCTTTAATTGAAAGGGACCACATTTTTTTAAAATTGGTCTCAAAATAAATAAATGTTGGAGGTATTTTAAGGCTAAAGAGAGAAGACTATCCAAACTAAATTCTTATTAATAATTATTTTATAAGCGATTCTTCTGTACCAACTGGATTTTATGTGAGTGAATCCAAACTCGCTTCTATCACTCAAGTGTTTGAAAGAAACTTCAGGCCGAGATGTTCTGCAGTTACTTTTTCACCTGCCAGGATAACGTCAAAACTAAGCATTTGATTCCCTTTCCTTCATAAGATCTTAATAGAGAAATAACATGAATATTCCAACATATTATATGGTCAATTCCCTTCTGCATACTAACAAATGATATTCTAATTCTATTCTCATATCTATATGCAAAAGGAAAATGAAGATTAATGAATCTAAAACATTAGGCAGGCTTCCTCAACAAACATCAAAACTGTCTAGTGTCTTATGTATAAATGAGGATGGTGACCAGACACAGGTTCAAGTTCAGTCCTTTATCTTAAGTAGCTGTATGGTCACGGGAAATTCACTTCACTTAATCTTCTGTTTTCTCCTTTGTAAAACAAGATAATTCTGCCGGAGTGGATGGTAACTCATATCCCTTCTATCATTCAGCATGAAGTATGATCCTTAGGATCGCTCTGAATAATACCCCAATGAAACACAAACAAAGAAAACAAACTTGAACAGCAGATTTTCGACTGACCATCCAAGGCAAGTTTCAGCCATTGAGAACAGAAGTGTTTTATTGGCCAGGGTCTATTTTTCCACAACAACAGCAGAATGGTTAAAAGACTCTCCGGTTTAGATCCACATTTCCTCATGCATGTGGGAAGCAGGATATTACACATTCGCCACATAAGATGAACCCTGTGCCCATCAGCAAAGCAGATGGGGGCCAGGTTTTAGAGCCAAGCACAAAACTAAGAAAATTCTCTCACAGGCTACGCAGTTCACTCTCCATCTGACCTCAGATAGGCGATTAAATGTTTATTCTTCTGTTTATTTCCTTAGTCCATGGTTTTACTGATGTAACCTAATGAAATAAAGAACACATATTACTGAGCTCAGAAATTTTGCTCGTATTTTCACATGACCATCTTTTGTCAAAATAAAGTGGACGGATTATTTCTACAGTATTGTTTATGCAAATAAGTCCCCATTTCTCCTATATTAGGAAAAGAAGAAATGATCTGGGGATTTTTTTTTTATTTGTTATCTGTAGCTAGAGGCTTTGAATTAAAAATAAAAAACAACAACAAAAAAAAACTGTCCTGACTCTTCTATTATATTCCAAATAGGTAATTTTTTTAAAATTATCCTTTCAAAATAACACAATAAACATTACTTCAAATCATCACATTAGCCTAACTGCAACAACGCGGTTTTGATTACACTGGACCAAACTTTTGGCAAAATGTTCCCCTGACATCACAAGGACCAAACAAGGAGGTAGTTGGTTGAAATGTCCACATTTCTACCAGTGGAGACACCAAAATACTGATAATTACACTCCACCATGCAAATAACACGCTCTCTTCCAGTCCACTCCACTTTCAGTGAGTAGCGCGGGTGATTTGTTAGGGATACTAAGTTTGCTATTGATATCTTTTCTTTAGGACCTGATGCATTTATTCCAAATGAAAATATTTGTAAACAGTCTTTAGATGAATGTGCAGAGCTGTTGCCTCTTTATAGCAGCAGCCTTATTTGTGTTACACATAACTATAATTTACGGATGCCAATCATTTTAAGCGAAGTCGTTTGCAAAAAAAAAAAAAAATACAGGCAAAACTAAAGAAAATTTTCTTTATACAAAAACTTCTTTACACTGAAACATGTCAGGTTAACGTCTCCAGTGATTATACAGATTTAACTTTAACCCTCTGTGTTTACAATACTTAATTTTTTCTTATTACTTTTGGAATATTCCAAAAGAATACCTTTAACTGATTTAAAAGCTGGTTAAAATATTTTTCTTTTTCCTTCAAGCATATTCTTAGATACAAATTGTCTAAGATGCAAATGAGAAATAACTAAATGTCATGTTATGGTAGGTATACCATTCAAAATTTTTGCAATTATCTCAAAAAATAAATATAAGATTTTCAAACATCACTTTTTTTGAAGTAAAAATAAAAGTATGTGAATAAGATGATAAAGATTTCTCCGTAGCAAATCCTTAGAAATAACCAAACTATCTTATCACAGGAAGGTATGGAAGGAGAGCTGAAATCACTGATCTCTCTCCATCTCAGTTTCTGAAACGATAACACAAAAAGAAAAAATACAAAATAATGCAAGATCAATTTGCATCTTATGGGAAATAACAAAGATTATATAATAAGAAAACCCTAAAAAAGATGAAGTATTTCCTCTCATTTCTGAAAAGCTTAGAAAAACAAAACTAAATATTTCAAAATCAATGGACTTCAAGCAATCCAAGAGAATTTGGAAAACATGTCTCTAAAAACCAATCCAGACTGCATAATGTCAATTTGGAAATAATGGGAGCATATTTCGTTTTAAAAATTGAAAACTTTTTAAGGACAAAAATTCAAGTTAACATCCCAATGATTAACTCAGGGACTGCTTAGCCAAGAACAACTTTCGGCACTTAAAACATAAAACTGTCAGTTTCCTCTGCTTGGAGACAAAACACACAAAGCGCAAACATTCACTGCTATATTTTCCTAGATGTGAAAGACAGAACTAATTTTCATAAAAGGTGATCACTCTGAATATTTCTACCTGTTATTATATTTACGCTGTAGCTCCCAAAAATCAGCTATAAATTCCAAACTTCAGAATCATCCTTAGTAGAGGGCTAGTACTCTAGTACATTACTCCCTAAATTTTGATGGAAATACAATCACTTACTGAACTTTGCTAGGGCTCAACATACAAATATGTTAAGCTATCTGTGCTTGATGTTATTGAATATAAGCTACCATAAACAATAAAACTCTTTAGTAAAGGTTTCAAAGGCTGATAACATGATGGTTGGCATTCTATTTCTTGCAAATCTAAATAAAGCTTACTGACAGTGTTAATAATATAAGTACTCTCTTCCCTGAATCAAGACACATTCATTTCAAGCATCATCTGTGATCAACTTGTCAAATATATATTTTAAAACTTGGACTACAGAGTTTGGGAGAAGCACTGAGGAACTGAAATTGTCTTAATCTTTCTGCCAGAAATATGTCACAGTTGGTGCTTACAATTGTTTCAAAATTATACCACAACTTGCTTTGATTTCATTCAATGCATTTCCTCATACAAATGGAATGGCAAAGGCCTGCTTGCCACAAACGATAAATGAAATTATTATTTTACAGTATTTGAGCTTCGTCCTCTTTAGATACTGCCCCTGCCCCAAATAATATAATAAAGAAATGCAGGTAAAAACCCCACAGCTGGAGCAGTTTTCCTATAAAAAAAGAAATATTTATTTCTCCAAAAACTGAAATATTAGATCCCAAAGAGGGGAAAAAAAGAAAAAGAAAAAAAAAATGGTCATAAAGAATGGCAGAAGAATCCCGAGGAAGCATGCTTGGTCTCAGCATAATTTCCCTTAGCATCCTGAAATGAACGACAGCACGCTGCCTGTGATCTCTGCTTACTCTGAAAACCAGCCAGAGGATTTTCAAACGGGAAAAATTCTAGTTGTGCTTTCAAATGCCAAATTAGCTTACAGGACGGCCACTCCTGAAGGAAAACAGCACAGTAGCACAACAGAAGCTAGAGAATGCTTTTTGTCACGCAAAGTCGGAACTGGTGAGTGTGACCCCAATGGGGTTTATCTAAAATTCCCAAGTACCGCAGGTGAAGAGGTCAAAAGTTTTCTATGTCAAAAATACACAAATAAATGAAGCTATATACATCGTTTCATGCATTGTAATGGATCATACAGTATTTAAGCCTCTCTCTCTAGATAGCAAACAAAAATGGGAAAAACAAAGAGGAAGAAAACCTGTTTACACTCATATCTAATGTCTTATTCTCTATTTCTAATCATTATTGGTCTCATATTAAAATTTTTATTATTACCAATGATACATCAAATTATTCAGGGAGTGTTATGAGCATGTATACATAACTAAACATTAACAATGATATGCTGAACTATTCTGGGAGTAAAATGTACACGACAGATGTGTATATAAGTGTAACACCAAAGAGTTAAATGTTTGACAAAATGAACATGCAAGATCATGAACACATAGTTACATATAAAATGCGTACATTATGTTTTTACTATTGGCCTTAAATTTTATGAGTGGCAGCTTCCTCACTGAAAACTTATCAAGTATAAGGAAAAAGGAAAAAGTAAATAACTAGGGCACTCTTTCACCAACATAAATTGTCCTAAGAACGGGACATTTAAAGGTAAAATAAACAGTGATGTGATAGAGAGTAAAATAAACTGTTCAATATAATTGAGATTTAGAGGACAGTGACGTTCTTATAGTAAACGACCAAATTTTATACCCAATGAATGAATGTATTGCAAATTCATTCTAAGTTTAAGGAGAAACATCTTTTACTACTTGCTTATAAATTACAGAAAATAATGTTTTATGTTACATATTACTGGGATATATAATTGCTTTGGCCACTTAATACCTAAGTTATTTTCTACAACTTACTTAACTTTGCTTAACTGAAAAGCAACATTTGCAATGATCTTTAAAAAGAGTAACTTAAAGACAATATTAAACATAATCATCTGTGGCTTTTCAATTTACAATTTAAATTGTTTTATTACCATAAAATTTCAACCAACAAATATAGACAATACATGATTTTAAAAGATCACAAAGGTATATCTAAAAATAATTGATAAAGAATTATTAATCATTCAATAATTACTTATATTTGAGAAAATTCAATAACATGGGCCTTGATTCCAATTACTATCTGTATGGCCAGCCTTAACTTTCATCAGTTGAATGGTACTTTTTAAAATTAAAGTGAGCTAGATTCTCTTTCAAAAATATTTAATGGCATCAAAAAGTAAAGCAGAAACAAATGCCAAAATCTCTTTTAGAAACTTGTATGTAGTTGGAACTGCTTCATAGTATTGAGAGATATATAGGTGGATGCATTTACTTCTACATCTTTCGGAGCAAAGGATGATGTGCGATAGTAACATCACAGAGAAGCCACAAGAAGTTGGTTTTTGTTTCGCCAGTCTTGCTCTCACTTCAGAACCAAAATTATCATAAAATTAACCCCCAAATCCGCGTTGGGATGCATTAAGTAATTAAAACATATGTTACAAAGACTGAAGTCATTTCAAGTATATATGTAATATGTTAAAATTCCATTCAGTGCCTGTAATGCAAAAACATTCTATATGAGTAAGACCACAGATGCATACATGTCCATAGACACACTCAGTTAATCTGAGGGCACACTTTCATGGGCTGCACTGCACATAGCTCGGAGAACACGGAAGCTAACACTAGACTGGGGATGCTTAATCCCTTTGCACACGAAGTGTTTTATGTAATAGAGAAATTTAGATTTCACAAACTTCTGCCGTATGTACTCACACTATTTATAGATGTATCTGATCTCAGACATAATAGATGCTTCTACAAGGAGAAACCGAAATAGTGATTCACAAGTTTTCACTAAAAGCTATATTGTAGAATCTAATCAAGAAGCACATCATACTTATAAATGTTTGTTGATTTGTAGGTTTCATAAATTCTATCCATATACCACAAATAAAAAAGCTCTAAAGCAAAATCTCTGTTATTTCTTTTTTATACAGCTAAAATATAATATCCAAATAGCAGTTGTGCTGTATCTATCATCGTATACTGGGTCCATTCCTGGTTATTATAATATTGAATTTAATAACATGATATTAATGCTTTTTAAGGCTTGGGACATACACATTAGATAATATGAATATGCTTATTATTCCTTATAATACTATACTATGCACTACCATAAATACAAATTAATCAACAGATGAAGCAATTATAAATGCAAATAAAAGAACCATGTCTCCTTCAAATAAAGGAAAACAGAAACAAAATAAACTATGGACATTGAGTATTTCCTTCTGACAGTCTCTACTATAGAAGGCTTAAAGAGCTGACAATGAGTCATTTGTTTATTTGTGTTAAATAAAGTGAATATATAAGTTAACTTCTGACTTACTTAAAGTATTTGGAACATTTTCCAGAGACTATTTTGTCTGTGTCAATTACCTAGAGACCAGAGTTGTTGCATTGTGTTGCCTGATGAAACAGGACACACAGCAATCCTGGAAACCAGTATTACAAGCCTGGCAGAGAGCATCACTCTTGGGTGACGCACAGAATCCATCACCCTAGGGAAAAACGCTATGGTCATAGTACGGAGTCGTTACTTCTTCCATATTATTTCTACATAACGTTTTGAGATGATAGAATTGTAAACTACAAAGCGCTGTCCCATAAAAAGATGTATTCAGAAACAGCACTGTCATTTAACTGCTCCTTTCCACAAAAATGGGACTTTAAAAACATTATTTTCAGGAGAGTTTCTTAACATACACTGACAGGTAGCATTTTGATTTATAGTTTTTTTGTCATTTCTTAAACTTCTTAGTAAATTCAGGAGATATTAAGTATTGTGATAATGATGGCTTCATTATGGTTAAACTACATACTCAATTCAAACTTACAGACTTTATAAAGTAGGTCATGTAGCTCCTTAAAAGATTCATGATTTAAAGTGTAGAGTTAATGGCTCAGATGTTAGACTCCACCATCAAGGGTATCTACGTAGAATCAGTGCACATATATTACATACAGAAAACACCTACAATAGCATGCACACAAAGCAGCAATGATTTAAACAGAGTAGCTACCGTGATTACTTCAAACATTTCCAGACACACTGCTAGATTCCCTCTCATATTATAGGTATCCTACTCCTAACTACCCCAAAATTACACAAATCAAAATATGTTACCTTGGTTCAAACAATACTGCAGTTCATTTTACAACAAAATGTCATCCTTAATTGCTCAGGAACCAAGACAGTGGTGGATTCTTGGAGCAGAAGTGGTGCTGAATGGTTTGAGGCAAAACTGAAACATATTGTTTAAGTAAACCTTAAGGGGAGGGGAATCATATGAGCAATTGATGATTTTTTTTTTTTTTTGTATCATCTTCCACAAAGCCTCTTCAACCCCTCCCCACCACTGAACAGTAAACAAGCTGCTGATATTAAAGATTGGCAGCTCTGAACACCTCCTTCTCCCTTTTGTTCCTTCTTTCTAAACTTTATTACTGTTCCCTTAGTTTTGAATAAGCCATCATTCATTAAATAAAAATGTATTGACAGAGACCCGTACCTTAAAATTTAGGCTTGAAAACTTTGGGAAAAAAATAACCAAGACTTACTCAAAGACACTCTCACGGTGCTGATGTAACAACTTCTAGCTTAAGTTCCTAAAGTTGTTCCTGACAAATCCTTAAGGAATGAAGTAATTAGCAAAGGAAGAATGCCTCTGATTTGAACGAAAGTCTACAGTTCTCACAAGAAAAACCAAGAAACGCATAAGGTAAATCAAAACTGTCAAATTTCTGCTCAAAGAACACCTAAACTTCCTTCAATATGTGGAATGCTTTTCTGATAATTATACACGTTTTAAGACATTTTAAGGTATCAATGTGATACCTAATTTTTAGTGTGTATTATTTCTAAAATATACTCTGCTTAAAGAAAAATTAAAAAATAAAAATCCTCTCAGAACAAATCTGGGGTTAAAAGCAAAGTTGTCCCAGACAAGCAACCACAAGATTTCAACCCTAGGAACAATTCACATCAGAAATGTTTCTCGGTTCTGGCCCACCAAATAGGGCGAGGGCCCCATCTCTGGATGGAACGTCTTCCTCCACAGAAGGAAATCCTGGCACAAATCTTTTTGCCCTTCTTAAAGGTTTTCCTACTTGCCAGCTTCTGAAATTGCCCTGATGTCAATCAACATCACCAAGATGTCTCTTAAGTGAAGAAAGTTCTGTTTGCCTGTGCAAGGTCAGAAAGAGAGAAAATGACTACTTAAAAAAAAAAAAAAAAAAAAAAAAGGAAACGAAAACTGTGTAATTAATAGGGTTAAAAAATTATAATCTAAAATTGCAAGAAAAAAGTCGCCAACAGAAACAAACTGACCCTTGAAATTAACGTTTTCCCTCTAAAAATATTTTTTTGTGAAGTTTCATCTGTTTTCCTCCCTCTGAACATAAAAATGATTAATATTACAATTAAACTTCCACATTTCAGGCTCTTGCTAACAGGTGTAGCATTCTTTATATAAACATATTCATTGACCTGTTGCCATTGATAATCTTAATTCATCGCAGTTGAAACAAAAACAACTGTTCTTTTTCAAATAAGAAATAATGCAACACAAATACCCACTTCTCCCCAAAACCCCAAAACTTTTTAAGTTACGGTAACCTGAAATGCACCAGCCATCACAGAGAGCAATTGGAGAAATCCAGCAGTGTTCAGCAGGAAAGATTTTTAATAACAGATTGAAAAACAAGAATAAAAATAACTACATCAACAGAGCCTTTCTTCCTCAGGCCACAAGCCCGTTCTTACTTGAACTTTTTTTTTTTTTAAATGGCATTTTGGCCACTAAAACCAATCCAGAACATTATTAAAAGTTAAAAGCTACCAATTACTTCTGTCTGTTCTTTTAAAGCGAAGTTTGGCATTACGTCAGTTGGTTTAAAGAAAACAAGAAAGAGAGAGAGAAAGAGTAGGAGAGAAAGTTTCCTGCTTGTATAAACTAAACCACCAGGGAAGGTGTCTAGCCACTTGTAAAGTATTTACTGCAGGTTTTTAAAGAGCTAGAAAATATTTAAAAATTAAAAGTTTTCTTTCTTATTTTTAATGAAACATACTCAGGAACAACAAAAAAAGCATAGCCTTTCTGTCTTCTCTGAAGTGTTCGGATGTCATTTGTATTTCAGTCATAACTCTGAATCAGAAAATGATTACCAATGATGCTTCAAATCTGAAATACATAGATAATTTCATCTTTGTTTTTGCTACTTGGATGTATGCACTTGAGGGGTGAAAAAAAGCAGGATCACAAAAAAGTAGATATTGCTACAATAATAGCCATATAGCTGTTGTGATCAGTCAGGCTTCTTCATTTAACTCTTAACAATTCGAATAATGTTCATCCATAGATCCTTCTGCAGATTTAGTGAGGAGGTTTCCTTAAGTCTAAAGGATCTCTTTCTAACTTAAGTTCTACGTTATTATAACATCAGAGTACCAAACCAAAGACCAACAAACTCAGTTCCCAGGGATCAGAGAGCCACGGGTTGATATGACAACCCTAAAGGTGACCATAATACCAACATTAAAGATATTACAAGGGCCCTGTATAATTATAATTAATCAAATATCCTATACAAATAAACAAATGGCTTAAGACCCACTTATACTCCAGGACAAATTTTTTAAAGTGGTTATTCCCTCTGCAGCTCTGTTTGCTACTGAACAGTAGTATAAAACAACATTTGGCATTTTAGCATATTTAATTCACTGGTTAAAGTTTTTAAGAGATAAAAAAATTTGATAATTACAAAAACTCTGTTGAACTTATTTTTTCAGTGTAAACAACTGCAAAGTGCATTAGACTCCTCTATACACAAGAATTACAAGTACCTTCGAGAATTAGATTAAATTTCTGCTTGGCAAAGGTAGAAGAGTTTCATCAAATTTTATCTAAGGGGACCCTAGAATTCCATAAATCATGACTATTAGAGTAACAAAAAATTCACTTCTTTCTATATGATGATATCAAAAGAGGAATGTAGTTATCATATAAAGTAAAACCAAGTCTAGATACACTGTCATTAATTTCCTCAAATTTCAGTAAATAATAAGAGAAATGAGTAAACAAGACTCAGAATTACCAATGGTATTAGTAGCTACAACCAGCAAAAGGGAGAGAGAAAGAAACCTCTATTACCTGAAAGCTTCACCAAGGATGAACAACAGAGAGCAAGTCCATAAAACTTGGCTGTTTTTATCAAATTGATTGCATCTTGTGAGCTGCACTACTTGGGACAGAACTGTCTGAGTTTATAGTTTTCTGTGCCTGCCAAAAACAGATGCAGACTACCACACTAGCTGTCCTGTGGAAACTAAATTAAGCAAAGGCAAATACCAAGTGGAAAGTTGTCAGTCTGTTGAATGAATGGCTTCATTTTACACACCAGAGAATATCTTAATAAGAATATGTTTTAACATGTACCAGTCATTTTAAGTGCATCACTTATTTCAAAAATAATAATTTTCCCTTTAAATCAATGATAACCACCTGCCCATAACTTTTTTAAAGTCGATTTTGTTTTACACACAATAGCACAGTATTATTATATTGTTGTTTGCTATCAAAGGGATATTTAAGTAAAATATAATAATTTTTACATATCTGAAAAGTGAAAACATTTAGAGGCCACTTACCCAGTAACTTGTGCTCAGATTATTGGGTTAGTGGCTCAAAAATAATTTGATGTAAGTTCTTTTAAAACTTTCAGTAATGTTTATTTACCTCAACAAAGGAGGTAAGACACAAGTTTATTAAAACTTAACACTTTTTGACATTCTCAATAGAAATATGCAGATCATTAAATGCAAACTGTGGTCTGTATTTCTCTGTCTCTCTATACACACACACACACACACACACACACAAATAACAACAATAGAAACATCATTGAAATACTAGGATCTTAAAAGCAGCTTTTTCACAGCTGCATTCATTTCCGTTTTGAAGGTTTCCCCGATGAATGAAGATTTCCTTATGTGTATCCCAGAGACCTACATTGTGGAAATCTGAGTAAACTCATAAGTAATATAACTTAAAAAAAGAAAAGTAAAAATAATATTGAAAATATGGTAGGGGCAGATGCAACTCACTCATCATTAGCACGCTAATATAGATTACAACCTGTTTTTAAGCAAGAACTTTATAAAATCATTTAAAATATTATTGCCAAAACGCTGTGCTCTAAAATCAACTCCGACTTCACAGCTACAAGGAGACTTTTCTCCTTACTTTTAATGCTCCCTTGAAAACACAAAAGACATCTAAATACCAGCGGAGACCCTGACAGCGTCTAGAATTCCAAGGAGTGACAAACTATTTTGTAAGGAACCTGTTATGTTCCACTATTTATTTGGAGAATGTCAGACTTGGTTATTATTATGTGCGAAAAAGTATTCTACACACATATATCCTAACATACAACAGATATATCGAGAAGCCGCAAACATCAACTCACCGATGGGAAATTATACTTTGCCAACAGAGTAGTAACGAAGCTTCAGGAATGCCTCACATTTAGAGAAATCAAGTCAGAATGTTGGCAGTAAACTCTATTTCCCCTGAGGAGTTTTCTTTTCACATTATTAGTACTCAGAAATAATCGTCAAACTTGAGCATATGAGTGGCCCTGTATATTTAACTGAGTCTAGAGACGTTTCATCCCAGGGTATAACTTAAGTGGAAAGTTTAAAAATCGGAGGCAAGAGAAGCTCTAAGAACGATCTTTTTGACTTGCTAAGATTAAGCATGTCATTAATAAACTTTCACTTAAAGGTAAAAAAAAAAAAAAATCTTCAAAATGTTGGTATCATTTCCAGACTGTCCAGTCAGCCTCACAACTTACAGGAAACACCTCATCTCCCCATACAAACCCTGTATTTATTCACAACCCTGGCATACTTGGGGAGAAGAAAAACAGCCCACACCATTTTAGAGCTAGTTGGCTTTTTTGCATTAACTGGTGGAATATCTGAGAAAGTGTTCGGAGCGAATGAGCAGCATGTAAGAAACCGTACAACGCTGAGTTCAGAAACTTTCATTCTCATTTTGTCCACGTCAAGAACTGGCTGTGCGCATTGCTTTCCCTTGCTGCCCCTTGGAGTTTTAACTCTGGCAGCCTTTTCTAAATGATCAACTTTTCCCCAAACCAGCAGGAAAGTAACACGATGCCAGCAAGATCCATAGGTTTTAACTTAAAGACCCGAAGGCCTTTGAAGACTTTTGGGAAGGTTCCTATTTTAGTTTTGCTTTGAGCCATCAAATGTTAGCCAACAACCAGGCCTAGTTATCACTTCTTTGTAATTGTGTCTGGGGCCCTATCTGCGTTTTCCCTTTGTACTTATTATTCCCCTCCGACCCTTCCCTGTTCACCTGGTGCGTTTACAAAAGTTCAATGACTCTACAAAAGTGCAATGAATCGGCCTAATTTCTCTGTGATTTAACTTTTCCGCTAAGCTTCTCACTTCACTTACCTCACTGAAAAGTCTAGCCGTGATTTTCCAAAATAGGTTAAGTAAGGATGAATATTCTATCATAATTGCATTTCAGCATTAAGATCCATCGCTCTTACTCAAACCTTTCATAGTTATCAATTATGAGGCCTAAAAAGATATGAGGAAGTAAAACAAGACCCAAAACTTAATAAGTCCAAGATTCCCCTCTGAAACCCACCAGGCTTTCTAGCCCTCTAGCTTAAATTGCTTTAGAGTCTTAGGGCCATAAAACAGTTACTGAGTTCCCTGGGGGGAAACACCACCATCTCACACAGGTACTAACAAAAAAACCTTTCCCAGCCACAAAAACATCTTTGCACTTCAAACAGCTCCCACCTCCGCCTCACCCTCAAATTATTCATGGGGTCCTGTAATCCTGGAGTTATTTGAGGGGGCAGCCGGTGTTTGCCTTGGCCTTTCAAAGATGCGTTTCTTTAGAACCCAAACAGGAACTAGACAGAAGGCGAAGTGCCTGTCCGCCTGGATGTCCCACCGCTGTCAGGCATTTAATCACCGGCCAGCGTCCGCTGACCCGAGACACATGGCGCATCACCCGCACCGCAGAGGAAGTCTGCCCCTTCCTCAGCCCCTACGGAAGCGCCCTGGCTGCAAGGCCCTGCCACATGGCACAGACCGGGCACAGACCCCTCGGCCAAGCCGCCCTGAGCCGCACACAGGCGGGTGCATCAGGGGATGCGAGAACCCTCCTTCCCCAGCTTAGCTGGGCCTTTAAGGGAAAAAAGTTTGAAGCCTGGTTTTGCAAACTCTTCCAAGCCAACGCCGGTCCTGTGCTGTTTTCCTACTTTGGGGACCACACGAAGGCCCCTCTCGGAGACCCTCCTGACCCTCCCAAGTTCGCCCAACTTACTACTATGCATGCTGGTGCCTAGTCTGCTCCCCGCTTGTCAGGAGCCCCAGAAAACTTGCAGCCGCGGCGGTGTTGGCGGCGGCGGCCCCTCGGGTCCAGCCACCTCCAGCTCCTCCGCCGCGCCCGGTAGGAGAGAATTAAAATCAGCCAGAAAGAGACAGCGAGGGGGAGTGAGGCTGCGAGGGGGAGGGGGCACCGGCCTGAAACTTCTTTTTTTGGCAAATGGGGATTTGTTTTTCCTCCTCCCTGGCGGCTGAACTTGACCCTCCTGACTCCAGGGGCTACTGCAGTTTGAAGTCGCTCCTTTCTAAGGCTCAGATGCCTTAGACCCACCAAAAGGAGAGGAAGGGGGGGTGGGGGGGAACTAGAGCAAAAGAGAAGAAAGAAAGAAACAAATCACACGCGCAAAAAAAAAGAAAGAAAATGCATGTGAAACCCGAGAAGCCTGCGCTTGGCTTTCTGCACACTCTCTCTCTGCCTTTTTTTTTCCCCCCCAAAGAAAGTCACTTTTAATTCCCAGGGCTCCCCGCTTGCGATCGCCCACATTTTGCGCACACACGCGCGGGCGCAGCACTCGCAGCGAGGTGCCCGGGCCCGGCCGAGAGTCTCCCGTGCCCCCTGTGGCCCCCACGCCCCGGCCCTGCGGCCGCCCAGGCCTCCCCTCCTTACCTGTTGATTAATCGTCAAGAACACCCTCCGCAGCCCGAAAGATGGTGGCGCGGCGGCCAGAGCCATGAACCGTCTTCTGTTGTTTGCAGAGTTGATCTTGGATTATTTGGGGGGGGAGAAAGGTCTTTCCTGCCTCCCCCCCTTTTCCTTCCACTCCCCCCCCCCCTTTATTAAAAAAAAAGGGAGAGAGAGAGAGCAAGAGAAAGAGAAAGGAAATAGAGCAAGGATGTGCCCGGTGCCGGGTGGGAGAGGGGAGGGGGGCTGGTTTTTGTTAAAAAAAAAAAAAATGGAAAGACGAGAGAGAGATCGAGAGGACGCGGGGTCTGGAGAAAACGAGCAGCACCAAAAAAGAGGACGCTTGAGATTGCAGTGAGATCGCGTCTTTATCAGAAATGTTATCGCTTGTCAGGACCTCAGTCTCCGCGCATTACGTCAGTTTCAAGACACCAACACTATTAATATCAAAGGAGCCTTCGCGGAGGAAAGCGCCACCCCAGACCGAGCTCCCTTAAAGAGACAGCGCGCGTCCCCGCGCTGCCGCCGCCTCCGCCGCCGCCCCGCCCGGCTCCGAGCACCCGCCGCCGCCGCCCGCCGGGACCGGCCCTGGCCTCGGCCAGCCGGCTGCGCGAGAACTTCGCCCGAGTCCGAGCACCGCAAATGAGAGCTGCTCGGTGCAGGGACCCTGCTACCTTCCCGCCCCGCCTCTCCTCCCTCCTCCTCCTCCCCCACCCCCATGTGTGAATGTGCGTGCTGGAAACCCAGGAAAAATCTGAAAGCTTTAGAATAATGAGATAAAGATAAGGACATACCTTGGGAGGGGGTAGGTGGGGGGCCAGTGCGTGGTGGCCAAATCAATGGTCCCAAAACAGTCGGAGATGCTCTCAGGAACAGTCAAAAGAATTCTAAAAGTGCTTTTACCTTTTTGGGTGTTACTTTCCTTTCTCCCTCCCAATTAAACGAGGCAGGATTTGTGTGTGTGTGCGCGCGCGGCCCCTCCCCTGCCCTTTTTCTAGGACAAGAAGTAGTCTTAGGACACCTAGTCGGTGGTCTGTTTCCCATGCATCTGATGATGGCAAGTGGGCTTGAGGAGGTCTTGTACTCTATCCTGAATTGGAGAAGTGCGGACTGAAGTTGCTATGGCTTTGTGGGCTAGGGAGAAGCTAGCAAGCTCCATGGGTGCTTAATAGTGGTACTATGAAATAGGTAAGATGGGAACATTATTCAAATGCTGCAAGATTAGTACATGCAGCTCCTAGGAGTTAGAGTAGCAAGATAAGGGACTCTGAATTCAGGGTGACACACTCTTTACTATTTCACATCTCCAAATACGAATACGCTCATTGTTAAATGAAATTCGCTCAAAATAAGTTATTGAATCATGCGGGGTGGTTTTTAATTTTTTTCCCCTTTTTAACTTCTAAAAACCAACAATGCATAAAAGAATACCATAACAGGATTCAAAGTATAGTAGGTGTTAAAAACTAAGTAAACTTTTCTTGGGAGTTTGAACTTCATTTTCTTCAGTTGGGTGACTTTAAATGGTATGTTTTTCCTACAGTGAAAATCAGTTTAAACTAATTTTGTTCTAAAAGAAGAAATACCCTCCTTCTCCAAACTACAAAATGATTAAAATTAGAATTTTAGAGAGGTACAATCATGAATCTGTAAGCCAAAGATGAAGTAATTTCCTCCAAAATCTTTTTTCACTAAAGAATTCTTGCATCTTTTAAGAAAAAAGAAGTTAAGTGTATATTTCGAAACATTATTATCAGAAGTGAAAGAGCGAGTAAAAATAATTTTTTTAACTTAAGTATGTGCTCTTTAAAGCCTTACTACTTTTTCTGTAAGATCTTCATTTCTTTTCACTATACCTAACCAGGGAGCCATGTGATTACTTTTCGTAGCTCTTCTATTCCAGAATTTTGGTATGGTGTCCCATACTCTATTAGCAGAAAAGCAATCATTCTTTTGCAATAGAGAAGCTAGTCAGGTAAAAGAACAGTCAAAATACAGTTTCACAATGAGACAAACAATATATTCCCTAAAGGAGTGAGAAGACAATGAACCTTATATGCATGGAGTTATTCATATGTTACCATCAATTTAAATTAATTTGGGAACAGAGTGAGATTTATATATAGTGCTGCATGCAGGGAAAATTAATATCAAAATCTTCAGTAAATCTCATAGTCAGCTACTAATGACCACCTGCATATTTTCACACTAGAGTCATTTAATACTGTCCACCCCCAATTTCCACTGTAAAAAGTATTCACATATTAAATATAGACCTTTATTTTCTTTTTTAAGCCATAAATTAGCTTACCGACTTTTATGGAAATGTGCACGGCACAGTGAGAAGCATTTTTATTCAGGGAAAAAAATATCTGAGTGAAACATTCTTGAGCTATGACTAACTGAAAATATTAGATCAAATAAATTTTGAAATATGAATCTGAATAGTAAAATGGTTTGTATTTAAAGGGTTAATACCACCTAAAACTGCTGAAGCCGGTATCTAACTGATAAAATCTCAGGCTATAGCATCTTAGCAGCAAAGTTAAATAGTACAATATATCACAAGGATTAGTCTCCTAATCTATTTCTGCTTCCTACACTTTAAATGACATTTTAAAAGGGGAAGTGATCTTCCTCTTCGTCACTCTCACATGTTAGGCAATCATCAAGAGTGTAAATTTACTCACGTGAAACAATCATTGATTAAATTGGTTCAAAAAATTAAATTACATGCTTTTGTGAGCACAAAACCCTTGAGATGGCTGGTGTTTTTCCACCTGTAATAATAAAAATTTGACCATTAAGTGTACCCAAAGTTATACATTATATAAAATGCTAAAGCCAAAGGTCTGAGGGTGAATTATGTCCTTCAATTGAAAGGATAAAGTTACATTTCAGGTACTGAAGCCAACAAATTCATGGTCACTTAAAAATTTAATGAATGAAGTTTCACGGACCCAGTTTTCCTGAAGTTTGCCTGAGAAATGAAGACTCTCTTCATATTCCTTTTTGTATTTCAAGTTCAGCAGATCCAAATGCTGTCTGTATCAATTCATTTACAGGAACCACAAAAGATCTGTAGAGAACTTAATAAAAGCACAAATATTTTTGTAAACATTTTCAAGAAAATTATTTATTTATGAAATAGTTTATGAAGTAAATTTTACCTCATGCTTTAGATATATTACATATGCTCTTGATTGACACAATATGTATAAGCTCAAAGGCCTTCATAGCATTTTTTAATTCTAGTAGGAATATTTCAAAACAACCAAACTAATACATGAGGTCATAATTGTTAGACAGTTGTTTTTAATATATAAAATCAGTTATGTATATTGTTTTCTTTCAAATGTTTGTTGATTTGTGTTTATAGTCCTGACATGTGCATGGCACAAACCGAATTAGGGGAAATAGTAAAGATTTATTTACATTTATTATCTTCTGCTGTCAAACATATGCAAAGCTCTTAAAACCATTCTCTTCTTCTGCTTTTATTTGCAAAGTGTTTCTGAACAATGGAGTCTGGATGTTAAAACAACAACCTATGCTTTCATAGGATACTTCAGAAAATAAAGGAAAAATTAAGAGACTTTTTTTTTAAAAGCAAACAAAAAAAATAACTTCCAACTAAAATAACTTCTTTATAATCTTTTGCAATTCTTTGAATTCTCGAATATTCTCTCATGGCTGAACCACTGAAGAAACAGTTCCTTGAGCTATATAAAACTTACTATTTATTAAAATTACATAGTACATTTTTTCTGTTTTATTATTTAAACGTTCTTTTTCCCTCTTTTCTTGTAGTTTATTCAGCAGAATACAAAAAGGGATTAGTAGGTAAGCACAAGCATACTTGTTTTACATTTTCAACCTTTTACCACATAACTTACTTACAGTTCCAGGGCCTGTAATCACAATGATTTTACCTGATGGAACACGTATTTCAGAAATGTAATCCAACTGTTTACCCTAACACGTCATAAATTGCAATTCCTTTCAGAAACCTCAAAGATTGACAAGCCTGGGTCCTCAATGCCGACTGCTTTAACACATACTATCAAGAAAATATGTATGTATTATTTGCTCTCAAGTTAGTACTACATCATATGAAAGTGAAGACCATTTTGCCTTCGATCATATTAAAGGCAACTATTGAAGTGGTCTGCCCTCCTTCCTGGGTGAGACCTGAAGAAACAGAGCATTATCAGACATGAACTTCTCTATTTCTTCTTGCTATCACACACCCCTCCACTAAAAGAGAGAGAGAGAGACTCTGCTCACCAATTATGATCATTTTCTAAACTACCTATTGCTGTGCACCTCTGGGGGAATTTATTAAAGATAAATTTATCTTTAAATAGCCTGTATCTGGTATTCAAATTCACATTTACGCTTGCCAACCCTCCCCCCTGCAATATCAGGCAACTGCCTAGTTAAACAGATGGGCCTTGCAGCCTACCCTAAAAGCCAACAAACATGGGCTTTATTTAATTAAAAGAGGAAACAAATTTCTGAGGTGTAGGCACACACAAGCACTCACATGCACACATGCGTGCATACACACACAAAAAAAATCCCTGCCTAGGGAGTTCCAGAATATAATAATGACTTTTGCTTGGTCGATATATTTTATGAATGTCCAACCATATATATCCTTTGGGTTGAAAGTAGAATTAAATAGGATTACTCAGTGCTGTGTATTCACACTAAATCACTATGGGAAATAACTGAATTCACTTTCCTTCTCTTAGTAAGAGAGAATATTTACATCTTAATTAACCCAGACCCTCTATCTGCCCCTGAAAAGTAGGCATTTTCTGACGTTCTCCTTATTTCTACCCTCTCTCTGCTCTATTATCTTCTGCTATACTCTCTCACCCCATCCACACACCAAACTTTATTCAATTAACTCTCTCTTGTATATAACCAAGGCAGACATGTGATTTTGCCTAAACTTCAGACCGAAATATTCCACTAGAAGTCACACTTGTGAATTTGGATATGATAGAAGCCTAGTATCATCATTCAGGAGGAAGAGGCAATAAAGAGACAACAGAGAGGAGGAAGGAAATAGACAAGCCCTATCTCTGTTGAATGTATGAGTCATCCAGACCAGAAACCTCAGACATTTGACATTTTTGGCAATACCTGCTCCTACACGTCCCACATTCAATCAGTTACCTAGCCCTCCTCTTGTTTCTTCTCTAAAGGAGTTTTTACCTCTTTCTGCTTTTCTGTCCTTCCACACTGAGCCTTCCTGAATCAAAAAGCTTTTCTCTCTCCTAAGACATCCCATGGAGCATTACCTCCCTACTCTCTCTCCCTCAGTTCATTATTATACTTTGTTACCAGGTCAGATCTTTTCTCTTTGCATTTTCTACTCCCCATGACAAAAATCCATGACTTCCAACTGCTAAAAGAATAACACTCAAGTGCTGAGGGCATTCGAGTCTTCCCATAACCTAGTTCAAAACATTCCTGGCCTCATTCTTCACTCTATTCTTCCACACAGGCCACTCTTCTGGCCCACCAATTGAGCCATTCCCTAGACCCAGCTGACCCTCTGGAATGTCTTGTTTTATACTTACTACTGTCTTGCACATGAAAGGCTTTGATGGACCTTTGTTGACAGCTCTCCATGCTTAATGCCCTCTCTTCTCCAAAGGCAAACTCAGTTTCTACCTTTTCATGAAGCCTGTCCCAAATTCCAAATCAGAATCAGCAATGCAGGCAGTAAGATTCTATGGGCCTCATTTCTTTCTCTGGGTAGCAATGCATCACAGTGACTTGTATAATGTTTGTTGATTTACCTCCCTCCCATGCTAAACTGCAAGATTCTTGAGGGCAGAGGACCATCAAATCATAGGTGCTCGATAACATCTGTTAAATTGAATTTGGATATTACAACAATCTCTTTACATTTTACTTGGAAATACATTATTGAGCCCAAGTTGCAAATGCTCCATGTGGCCTTTTCTTCCTTCCTTTCTTTTTTTTTTTTTTTTTAAATACATATGGGCTGATGCATCATGTGCCAATTGAAGCTTGTGGGTGGTCTTCATCTCAGAAGCATATTTTTGGCAATGTATCAGAGGAGACGTTTGTCCTCTTCTGAATATTGTCCTCATTATCATTAAGTTTGGGCTCATAATTCCATATTGCTCTAAAAATAGTGAACTAAATGATCTTTAACTCAATATTGGACATTAAAATACAGGGTTATAAAAAAATGAAGCAGAAGCTAAGAATTTTCAGATGGAAAGGGATGATTTGTTGTTTTAAAAGCCAGAAGTGTCAGTTAGGAAAGTGAGGTACAGATGATTACCTCTTAAACATTAATGGTGTTTTGTTCCTCTATATTTTTAACATTAAAATCGTGAATCATTTTAGTGTAAGCCAATCTACCAATGGCCATTAATTTTTGGATGCATTTTTTTTAAATTATCAAACAACTTATTTGATACTTAATTGATGGTATAGATCCAACTGTTCAGGTTCTCGCAGTGCTCATACTTCGCAGTATCATATGACTCCCACTGAAATGGGTGTGTGAGCATGTGTGTGTACATGCGCATGTGTCTATGTGTGCATTATCAACTGGTAAATGAAAACCTTCTTTTAATTAACATTCCATCTTGTTGTTCACAGAGTTGATTTATCCTTTGTGCATCTAGATAATTTAAGTGGTGTAAACACATGGCCAAATGATCAAGTAATAAGTATTAGTTACTATCTTAACTTCAAACTTTGCTCATCAGTAATTGTACACCGATCAGAAGACAGTAGACTGCCAGCTTCTGGAAGGAAGCTAATCTCTGTCTTCTCTTCAAGTCTTGTGCCACGAGAGGAGGGTCACTGTATCACCTGGGCTCCCCTGTCATCTGGTTTCTGGAGAGTTTGACTAATGACAGTTCAGAGAATAGGAACCCTCTCATGGAGTTCTAGTAATAAGACCCCCACCCCACCTATGCCCCTAGGCATAGGGGCAGCTAATTCTACCTGTTGCTAGCTCCTGGAGATTTCAGCATCTTTTTTTGCCTCCCTTAACCCTGCCAGTAACTGTGTCAATGATCCTTCATTAAACGAAGATATTCAAATTCTTCTTTGAGTATTCTTTGTGTAATCTGCCTCGACTTGGATTAATACAGTAGTAAACGAGTGGCATTCCCCCCACCTTGAGAATTTTATGGTCTAATTAACTGCTTCTTAAACTAGTTTAGGGTGCTTTTTAAAAATACAAATTCATGGGCCTCATCTACTGAATGTTCATCTCTGGAGGTGGGGCCTAAGAATGCAATCTAAGCAAGCACACCATGTGATTCTTATATACACTAAAGTAGGAGAGACAGCAATCCTTTGACTAGGATAAATAGTAAATGACCTATTACAAATGTCCAGGTACAAAGAGATCTTGATAAATGTGAGTTGAGTGAAAGGATGAAAGCATGAAATAATATTGAGAATAAGGTAATTCAGATACAGAGGGCAAGGTCATATACAGTGGTTTGCAGTGTTAGGGGCACTGGGGCTACTGCCTTCTGATGGGGTGGGCAAAATTTGGGGGTAGAGGATGCTCTACAAACTGCACCCATTGTGTTTGATCATTGTGTCTATCATATGAACTTTTGTCCCCCTCCTGCCTCCTCGAAACCAGCACCCACAAATCCACTGTAGCAGCCCCAGCTGCTGGGTTTCCCCAGCAGAGCAGAACCCTGGGCAATCGTTCCAATGTGCTCTAGTCTAGAATCAAGAGATAGCTCTGTCTGGAAAGAAAGGCATGGACATTCATAGTTTAAAGCTAATTAAGTCAGTAAGGTAAACAAAATAAGATTCCTGGGAATAAGGGGAATTTCTTAGGCCCCCAGAAATTCACAAGTAAGAGATTGAGAATATTGGTGGCAGCAGAGGTTTCTAACCGTATTATTCACTTTTCCCAAGAACATCTGAGGTTTTTAGATTAGGGCTATGGCATTGATGACAGATGACCACTCCCTGATCATTGCAGTCACCTTCTTAATAAATGATAATTCAATTACCCTTTCCCCTATTATTCTCAGTCTTAAGCTCAGATTTAGACAGTACTACCTAATCTGTTCTCAATATTTTTAACTTCTTTTTTTAAAGTCCCAGATAAGATCCTTGAACTAATATCCAACTATATATATATCATAATACAATACATATATATCCACACACATATATTCACATGTATACTGGGGCCCTTTAAACAATTAAACATAATTAAAACATATCTCTTACTATTTCTCTCAAACACAAAGACACTTGAAGAAGGCAACTCCTCCTTTAATTATGCCAGAAGTTTCTAATTGTATAGGTTAGAATCTAACAGAGGCCCAGCACAAAATCTTATTTTATTTAAAGAGACGTGCTACTTCATATCTTGATCTCATATTAGATGAATAAAGTCAAATTCCACCTTTAGACCCCAAAAGTTAAAATCAACATAAGGTAGCCATCTCAAAACAACTGATTCTGTGGGGTAGATTTGAATAACTTGTACAGATTAATACATGGAGTATGTTCTAAAAATGGTTCCACTATTGGTTACACTTGATAACCCTATGATCTGCCCTAACTACACAGTATGCGCTACTCAATGAGAAACTTCGCCATGACTTCTAATGTCATTAGATAAAATTTGAAATTTCGCTCAGTGATTTACTACATATCCAGCATGATACTCTATTGATAGGGCAGAGGTAGGAGCTGAGGATTATTCTGTTTTATTAAGATTTATTTATAATGATGAACTATTCTAACAGTTACATATTTTTAACCATATTTCTAGTTGTGGATTTGTTTTACCATTCAGAATATCATAAAGAAAAGGTATATAATTTCTAATAAGGTCATGGCAAAATTTAGCCTCTGTGATGAGTTTCAGGCCTCCTGCTTCAAGGACTCCTTCAGAAAGATTATTCAAGGATAAGAAAGCATACAATTATGGTACATTGACTTTCTATTACAATGTAGATCCCTTCTCTAATTTTAAAAATAAAGGAGTGGAGGCAATTCTCAAGAACATGCCTAAGTAATAATAATGACTAACACTTATACAAGGTTTGCTATGTACTAGCCTCTGTTCTAACTACATCACATATATACAAATTCATTTAATTTACACACATACTCTGTGAGGTAGGTAACACTATTATTCCCATTTTGTAGATAAGGGAACTAAGGCATATGCAATACTACAGCCAAAATCAAACATGTAGTCAGGCGTAGAACTTGCTGGATCAAGGGTCTCATGTCCCACTATACTGTAATTTCATTTTGGTGACAGTACTGGGAAACTAAGCCTTGCAATTATAATGTGTTTTTGGTGTTCCATTGTGGTGAACACTTGCTATTTTTTAGCTGTACCAACATCTACTCTTTCTTCCCTAACAATAACCCATTGGTGTTCTTATGTTCTTAGTCCGCAAAAAAGACTCGCTGCAAGAAAAGCAAGACTCTGACTCTGGCCTTGTTTATCAGAGCATCACATGCAGGAACCTGACAGAGTCAGAGCTAAGGAAACCTCAACATCAACTAGAAAGAAAATTTGGATCTTTGGTTCTGTGACACTCGGTCCAGAAAAGATGGAGGCCTAGAGCTCTTGCAACTGCTTTGCCACAACAGAAAGTTTGAGCAAACGCAGAGAACAAGTGCAGACATGGAGAGAGAGATCCTGGGTTCTGCATCATTGCTGAGATCCCTGAATAACACTGCACCCCAAGTCAGGTGGAACCCCCACCCCGGTCTCTTGTTTTCTTTCTGGCTAAAACCAGTGTCGATTGGTATCAAAGCATTATACTACCACAGAATTAAAAATAAAAAAATTGTAACTGCCTTTCTGGTCAATTATAAGCAGTTCAAACAAATAGATTTTCATACTTTTCACCAAAAATGGTATTGCACAGATTGGTGATGCATCTTACTGGCCAGACTTGGGTCTGTGTAATGTTTTACAATATTTGACATTGAATTCACCCTCAGATAACAAAGGCATGAAGATACTAGAGATGATTTGGAAATTCAGTGAACATATCCAAAAGACAAATTCCAATAACTGGTATTTCTGGAATATTTAGTGCTTTCTCAAGTTATGGAATATTTTTATTTGCTTAAATCAGCAGTTTTATTTAATAACCTTAAATTATATATGTCTTTGACTTTATAAATTACTATTATTGTCTTACTAGAAGGCTGAGGATTATTTTTTACAACACCCTTCTAAGCTTATTGAAGGAAGTAAGAGGGCAACTAGGCAAAATATTTATCATAACATACCAGTAATCCATTGGTATTTGAAAGCCCTCATATAAAGATGACCAAGGAATTCAAATCCACACTGGACATTTCATAGAAAGTCACGTGTGGTCATAAAATGTTGTAGAACAAGATTAAGTCTGTCCAGTGCAAAAGGTTTACATTTAGTACACCAGTGACATTTCAAGCCATGAAAAATAGATCACATTATTTCTGAAAAAAATCATGGGAAAGGCAAGCACCTAGGACTGAGACAAGAGAGGTCAATTTAATGCAAAGATTTCTTCTTAACCAGCAAAGGAGATTGGGAAGAAACAACCTATGTGAAAGAAAGAAAACCAGGGCGGGGTGTAAACAATTCAAGGGGAAGGAAACTATTTCAAGAAAGAGGGAAAGCTAAGAGGTTGAGTTACATAAGTTGAGTTACATATGGCCTTAGGTTGCTGGAGACCTTGGCACAATATGTTCCAGTGGAAGGATGAGAACTGAAACCAGAAGGGAGAGAGTTGGAGAATGAGTCAGAGGAGAGGAAGTAGAAGCCATGTGAACAGACAACCCTTTTAGGATGTGTGGCAATTAAGGCACCAGAAGCTGAGCTACTTGCAAGTACAGGTGAGAACAAGGCATCTTTAAAGATGGCACATGCATGATCATGTCTGCATGTGGAAGGGAACAATCCAGTGAAAAGCAAGAGATTGATAAAGCAGATAAGAGAGTACATAATTCAAGAAGGCAAGTCCTTAAGATGGTGACAGGTGGCATCTATAGCATATTCTCTTTCTTGAATAGTGGAGGGCGCCCATCCTCTACAGTGTCAGAGAAAAGGCAAAGATGCAGGTATAAGTGTACATTTGGTGATGGGAAGGAGAAGAGCAGGAGTGTATTGGGTCGACTCCTCAGTTACAATCTGACTGGATGATTAAGAAGAAAATAAATTCATTATTAGTGTTCACAGTAGCTCAAACAATCATTGGGGGATCTGGAAAAACAACTCAAAGCTTAGTTTTGGGAAATAACACCTCAAACTATCCTTAAAGAAGTTGCTGTTGCCACCACTGAGCTCAAGATGCAACATCTGCACAGTTGGCACTTTTGCTCCCAGAAACTCACCCGTGCAGCTGTTACCACTGTTTCTGCTACAGAGAAAGAGAGTATTCTTCTTTATTTCCCTTTCGCAAATACAGCCCCATAGCTAAAGTCTGACACAGGAGCGTCTGATGGTAGAGGCTGTGCTTTAGCTCCGAGGATGCTGGGAAAGCAAGTATCTCACATGATTAGCTTCAATAAGGGGAGGGTTTTTTTTTTTTTTTTTTTCCTTCCTTTCTTACTTCCTACAGAGATTCGTAAAGAGTGCTGAATGGGCAAAAAAAAGTATTCCACAGGGATATGTAAGAACGGACAAAATATGCTAGCTTTTAAAATCTTAACAAAATGTGTTCAAAGCTGGCAATAGTAACATATAGTATAATACATTACTATTACATATCTTCAGGAATTTAAGTCAGAAAAAAAGGGCAATCCTTCAGTTATTATGATATAACAAATACTTAAGCACAATTGCAGGTATTGTAATTCCTTATTTTAAAGATATTTCTTAAAAGAGAGCCATTTCACATTTTAATATTTCACAACTTAGCCATAATCCGGAAAGAACGCTCACCACCGGCACAGTCACTACCCAGGTGTTATTTTATATTCATTTACAGCTGATCAGGAGCCAACATTTTTCTTTATTCATTTTCCTGTTTTTGAAATATGGATATACAATAATTCTAAAAATTCAAGTGGCACATAAAGTTTCCAATAAAGAATTAAAAACCACCTACCAGTGCATTTACACTCGTACGTGTGTGCAGGCTCACAATTTCACAGTTTTTTGTAAATGGTATATTGGGCAAATTGGTCTTTAATTTCCTATTTACAATTGATAAGATTCTGTCCACCTTTTTCCATCCCATTCACAGAATTACTTTAATGACCATTTAGAGTATTAATTTTGTATAGATTGTTCCCAATTTTTTATATTGTGAACCACAGTCGTGAACAGTCTTAGTGTGGTGCTCTTCACACCCGTATGGTTATCACGTTAGGTCAAATTCTTAGAAGGGAGATTACTGGGATATAGTCATCTGATTTGTATACATTCTCATATGTATTGCCCAAATCATCTCCAGAAATAAACACTGATTATATCTTTACCAGCATGCCATGGGCCTGTGGGAACCAAGACTATTTTGAAGACACTTGGAGGAAATGGGCAGAGTTATATAATTTCATACCTTCTGAGGTAGCTAACCTTGATCTTTCAGAGTTGCCGAGGCTCCATAATCAAGTTAACAATTACTGTTCCTCTATGATAGTTTCTCTCTGTATTAGTCAGTGGAAGAATGTAATGTAGCAGCACAGAATGAGCAGTCAGCCAATAGTTCCAGATTTTCTTGTGTTGATGATAGGTTCACAATTAATATTCACGGGTTACTCTTCAGCCTATTCAACCACCTACACAGATTCCACGACAAAGCCTCATAAAATTGAGTTTTCTGAGAGAGCATCTAGTCTAATCTCTTCACTTCACAACCAAGAAAATTAAAAAAAAAAAAAAAAATTCAGTGACTTTCTTGAGTTAACACAGCTTCCTAGTTTAAAAAAAATTAACAGAACCAAATTTAGTTTCTGTGCTATGATTTTTTCTCCATACATTTCTAGGTTAGATTAGGTCATATGAGTTCAAACCATTCTTAGATATGTGAAGCATTTGGAGAATTAGGTTATCTCTTTTAGGATCTGACATTTAAGCTAGGTATCAGGTAACATGATTCTACCCTCACCATTCAGCAGGTACATTTAAAAAGTTATCAAATATGATTAACAAATGTAGCTTTCCTCCAGAAAGCTGCTAAAACAAATTATTACAAATGAAATAAATTTGAACATACCATGGGGACATGTGACTAAGTCTTTGATAAATATTTCTATAGTAAAAAAATATTATGTGACTAGTAATTTTGGCCTTTGGTATCCTAGAGTTTCTTGAAATAATGCTGCATATAAGCTACAGTCAATAATTGTGAGAAAGGAAGGTAAGTTCACTATTCTTCTTGGTGAATGTGTTTTTGACCAATTTCCACGTGTTTTATTTTGGTGTCTAACTTAGTTTAAGTATTATACTACCAAAAGTATCATGCCCTAAAGAAAACTTACTGATTTAAAAGACTATATTTCTAAGAACTATGTGATCTGATAATGAAAGATCTTCTTCATTTTCACATAGTACATCAGAAAACTTCTGGACAAAAATCAAATGAATACTTTCCCTTTCAATAAAAATGTTAAATTGGAGATCTCTACAAAACTTTCATTCAATATTGTTTGTTATCAAAATTATATCATATATATATATATATATATATATATATATATATATATATATATATATATATACACCCTCTAGGAACTTTCATACTCAACCTTTTGTAACACATTTGGTTAAGGAAGTACAATGCATTCACTCTTCACTTATGCCATACAAGTCACTGGAAATACAGTTCTGATTTTTTAAAAATCACCAGTCAAATATTATCAACAGTTACAATGAATCATTTAATGGTATCTTGGATATGGTTTTCTTTTCTCAAGTCTGCCAACCCCAGCTGTTCCTCATATACCTCCTACTCCATTTTGGAGTATTACTCATTCAAGATGGATTATCCATTTGCTCAGTAACCCAGATTCCATGATCCAGATTCTATGAGAAAGATAAGTACATTCAATGAAAAAGTACCTTTTTAAGGACAACGTTTCTCCATCACTTAAGCTCAAAACTGTGTTTCCATCTTTGTCTCATTCTCTACCATATACCATAGGCACAGCCAATCATCAGGTCTTAAGGACTTTTTTCCCTTTGTCGTGCCATTTTTTCCATCATTTTTTCTTCCCTACAGACATTTCCCCTTGTTAAGATGTCTATCTCATGTTTCATTGCTTTTCTCCATAGGCTCCTTCTCTAATTCATACATATCCATTTGTTAAATATTTTATACTGCTTAGTCCAGATATTCTTCTGCATCAAATCATCAGTTTAACATTCTGCACCCATATCAGCATTATATTCATGTCTGCACACCCTTTCCAGATGAACCTTAAAAATTATTTCCAGAGCTAATTTGTAATCTTTGTCAACACAAAGTTGAGGACATCATCTATGAATCAATCTATCTGCAGATCAATTAACAACTTAGATGCGACACATGATATTTACTATCCTAGGCTTTAAAACTGAAGACTCATCGTCTTAATGCAGATTTCACATCTACCAGAATCTTTCCGCGGTAACCTTCCCAACCCTTTTCCCAGAAATTCCCCACGGAATCTTAATTCCAACTGTACCATTCCAGAAAACACATCTTTTCTTTTCTACTTCTGTGACATTTTTCACAGCATTCCTCCAGTCTGAAAGGTCATCCCTGCTCCTTTCTGCCTATCAATATGACTTTGGAAAAGTCCTATTTCTCTGTTACAACCTTTATAATCCAATTAACACACTGTGATAGATTCCATGCCTAGATCTGCAGTCCTTTTGGTCTATTTGAGTCATTTGGTAACTAACTACATGATGCCCTTGACATTTCTTGTTACTTAATCTTTTGTAATTATTTGACTTTTCACTTCTTTGCATCTTGAAACATTCAGGGGGTTATAGATTTCTAATTCCTATTTTTTTTCCATACCTCACAGTAGCAAGGGAGCTCATAAATACGAGTAAATGTTCTAAGTAATCTTTGTTTAATTTCCATGGGAGGAGAAGACAGTACAGGAAAATACCAATAACGTAAGACTTGTAATGGAGTGAAATAGAAAGAAAATAAGAAAGCTTTTATTTAACTTTAGTTAAACAATAACAGTAACCTGTAAGCTTACATGTTGTGAACAAAGAGTGAGGTCACCAGGCTAAAGATAATCTGACCTTTTAGTAACAAAAATTCTATCTGGACTTTATAACCAAAAGCATGATATATACTAGAGCAGAGAGATGAACTGCACTAACTTTTCTTTTCCTTGGAGATATATTATCCAATTAGCTGCCTGTGCTCTGTTTAGTTTTATAACGCCAAATGAGATCATCCATATTCAGGCTGGTTCAACTCTACTCTCTCAAGTAGCAATCAAACAGCTGTCTTCAGTCACAACTTTCTGACTCATAATACATTCATCCCAAAATGCCCTTGTACATCTTGTAGACCATATCATCATCATCATAATAATAGTAACACTTAAGCATTGTGTACAGTCTTTTTCATCTTCAAAGCTTGTTTAAATTCTATAATGCGGTGAAAACGTGACGAGTTGAAAAGGTATGGAGAGTTTTTATTGTTCTAGGAAAAGAGTGTTGAGCAGGGTGATGCTGATTACAGTGTGCATGGCCTGGAGAGGGTCTGTAAGTTGGCAGTGTGCACATAAAATGCAACTTCAGAGCTGAAAATTATCAGGTTGAAATTAGTGTAAATAAAACAGAAATCTTAGCTATGAGAGAAATATCAATGGATTACGGGGTTCTTCTCTGAAATTCTAGTACATACTAGGTTACTGTCTAACCTCATTATACTTCATCTTAGGAAGAAAGGAATGCCTTGGCCATCATTAAAAATACCTGCATACAAGCTTAGATATTAAGATGTTCATCTTTTGTGAATAGTTCTCTATACATTCAAGCTAAATTTTTAGTGTTAATCATGACGTTAGTCACTTGAACTGCCACACTTAGTTGTTTGCAGGTGCCTCTTTCTGCAGCTTAAATGACACATTTCTTTTCTACCCCAATGTATCTTTGGAGTGTCTTCATTATTTTAGTTATTCTTGGCTCTCATTCAGAAAAAACAAAATTGCCCCAAATTTTCTTATTTGAATCCCAGGAAGAAAAGATAAAATGCTGTTTCCTTCTTGGGTTTCAGTATTCTTCATTGTTAACCAAGTACTTAACCATCAATTTCTATTATCTATTACCCTGCTTCCCAATTTTCTCTTAAGGCAGCTATAATCTAGTCATCATTATGATTTCTTTGGCCAGACTAAAAAAGTTATTAAAAGAGTGCCACCTGTTCGCTTTATCGGTACGAATATATAACAAGGACCATTGCAATAAAACATTTCATGGGCCACTGGCTCCCTTGAAACCCAGGTAGCCAATGCGGATGGGAGATGATAGCCAGCTCTATACAGGAAGGCCTTTATGTCACTTTGATCTGTAACTACTGGTCACCAGTTCTGTCACGGTGGCCCCGAGAACGACCCCTCAGCACCCTGTGTTTCCTCCTAACTATTACCTTTTTTCTGGGGTAGGGGTAGGGGTAGGGGAGGAGAAAAAAACAAAATATACCACTTTCCCCTGTGACATCTGTTTATCCACAAGGGCAGGGAGCACATTTCCCCCCTGAGGATCCTTCCTGATCCTCTCTCTGTAGACAGAATCTCAGCAACCCAAAGCGGGGTCATGACCCAAGGAAGAAACCAATGCTCCATCTCAATTCTTAAGTATCTTTCAGGTTCACCACAAAATAGTATATTTTCAATTATTTTCCATAGCAATTTTGCTTTATACTTATTTAACTTATATCATTGTTCCTGTAACCATTTCCAGTTCTTTAGCAGTACTCAGATTTTGACATATTTCTTAGCATTGACAACTTAATATAATGTTGGCATCCAGCTGCAAACTCCATTAATACAGATGCCCCTCTCCAATCTTTAAGAAACTAAGAGAAAAATATTATTTTAATTTCCTTTAAATACCATTATATAACAAAATATACAGTCACTGAGCATGTTATTTGTATTTTGGCCTCTTTTTCTTTCATATAATTGTTCCTGATGTTTTTAATTCAGTGAGTGTTACTTGTGAAGGAAAATTAATGCTTTACTAAAATATGAATGTATTACTTTATATTTTATATCATTCAGCATTCTTTTGAGCAAGGCTATGTTTTCTAAAACTAATTGTGCTCTTACGTTATTATACCATTTTCTACGTATTTGGACCTCAGCATTTTTGCCTTTGTATCTTCAGTAACTCTTCTCATTTTTGACATACATGAAATCCTTTATAATGTTAGATACAGGATTCAGGAATAATATCTAACACAAGAGCCAAAGAAAATTCATAGTTCTTATGGGCTTGGGGGTTGAAATGCATGGGTAGGTCATGAGATATACATGAAGTTTGCTGTATTACATTACTTTTTAAAAATTTGACTACATACAACAGCTTTTGCCTACAATGTACTCCTCCTATAAGCCCTCCATTCTGACAATTAAATTATGTCTCCACAATTTTAACAAGTATTGAAATTTATATAATGAATATGTAAAGTCATGTTAGCTAACCCACTGATATTTTACATATGTTCAAAAATATTCCTTGATGTTATCAATGCATAGTCAAGTTGATTAAATACTTATTGTGGAGTGTGCAAGATTTGTTATATACAACAGAACTACCTTCTTTTTAATTTTGAATGAAAAATTTCACATCTTTCTAACTGATAAATTAACTTTTCTTCATATCTTAAAATTTCCCATTCTCTGTGCACTGAGGTACTAGCATTTTTCAAGGGAGTGTTTTATTTTAGAGACTGTCTCACTATTTTGCACATGGTTCATTAATTTGAATACATATCTCAAAGATTACATCTTAACTGACATGCAAATTTCTAGAGATAGGAGTTCAAAAATTTTATAGGTATGTCACCTGTGAAGACATATCCTTCTACATAGGCTGAATTTGAGCAGCTCATGGAAACGGAGAGTAAATTGGTTTTATTTTTCTCATTATCAAATTATTTCCATCCTGTCAGGAGCAGTGGATAAGTTAGTCCTGTTTGGTTGGGAATCTTTACTTTCTTGGTCATACATTTTTTGCACAGAAGGCTATGAGAATCATCAACCAATTGCTCACTTCTGAGTCTTACAATCATTATTTAACTAGATCAGTAAAGAGAAAATGATGCTGAGCTTGTGTAAATGTACAATTTAAACATGCTTCTTTTATAACAATAAATTCAATAAAATGGCTATATATATACACATATATATATATATACATATATATGTGTGTGTGTATATATCTATATATGAGCCCTGGCTGGTTTGGCTCAGTGGATTGAGCGTCGGCCTGCAAGCTAAGTGTCGCTGGTTCGATCTTCCAGTCAGGGCACATCAGAGAAGGAAAACTCTGACTCCAAAAAACCTCCGCTGCCTTGCGGCATACCTCTTCAGGAGAAAGGCTAAGGGAGTAAACCCCGACAGAAAATCCGGAGTCGGAGTCCCTAAGGCGGTTTGACGTTGTAGTCAACACCGGCAACTCCTGCGGCGCACCTGAAGCCAAGCTGTATTGATTCCGTCTTTCCCTTGGATCCTTCAGCTGCGAAGAGAGGGGGGGTCTGCTGCATGGGCAACAGCTGGCCCTCCATATCACCCTGCCCAGGCTCTGTAGCTTCAGCTTCACTGGAGAGGACACTCCAGCGTCATCGCAAGATGTCGATTCAACACGGGACGAGACAGTTACCGTGTCACTCCCGAGTCGGACTGCACAACCATTCTCGGCAGTGCAGATAGACACTTAAGAAGCTACACCATCGTCTCTCGAGACGGACGGCTGCCGACTATATATATATATATATATATATATATATATATATATATATATATATGTATTCATTACTTAGATGACTTAAATGTTGTACCTATGCCAAAGAGGAAAGCTCAGGTGAAGCATTTGTTTCTGGGACACAGTGTATGATGAACGCATTTCTTCAAAGCAATGAAAGTCACTATATTCAAGAACTGTCTCTAAATATTTAGAAACTGTTCAAGATAGTTGTCTTTCTTTAACCTATTTTTTTGATACCCATAAAATATCAAGTGGTAGCTAGAAATGCTTAGAATCAAATAATCATAAAACTGGAAGGAATCTAAAAACTCCACCAATTTCCCAAGCAACGGAGAAATATCTTTGCTCTATTCAGTCTCCCCACTGAATACTTCCAGAGACAGGAAAATATAGGAAGATTCATTTTTTGGTATTTCTAATTGAAAGAAACCTCTTCCCTGGTTTTCTGCAACATCCAGCAATTGTTCCTGGCTACACAGACCCTGGATGTGCTCAAAACATGTACTTCTTACATTGTTGGAAATGACTTTTTCAATCTTTTTAAGTCTCTCAGTGGCTCGCCACTCTAATTGAAATGCCCTTCATCAGTCTGGTCACTCTTGCTTGATAATGCTCCAATTTAATAATATCCTCCAAATGTCTGGTGCCCCCAAATTGGCAAAAACAATTGTTAAGATTCTGATTAGTTTTAGGCGGGGTGGTAATACTCTTTTCCTTTTGCTGAAATTAACAGACCCCACAATGTTGTTGCTATTTTAGTGTGTTATCACACAACTGGCTAACACTGCACATGTTGGCATTTAAAAACCACCAGCCTTTGCCCTGGCCAGGTGGCTCAGTTGACTGGAGCATCACCCCATGCAGCAAAAGGTTGATGGTTTGATTCCTAGTCAGGGTACATACCTAGGTTGTGGATTTGAACCACAGTCATGGCACATACAGGAAGCAACCAGTAGATGTTTCTCTCTCACACTGATGTCTCTCTCTCAGGTTTATAAATATATAAATATATCCTGAGATGAGGATTAAAAAATAAAATAAAAATTACAAGTCTTTTTCACATAGTTCTTGATATATACATTTTCATCTATCCTGAACAAGTAAATATCTTTATCATCTGAAATATCATACTGCTTTGTGCTCATGTTATGGTTTTAGATCATCATTTTAGTTAATAATTATTTGCAATGAAAATCACAAAAGAGGTTAGTTTGCCAACATTTTTTTAAGGTTACCCATGAAGATTTCTAATAATTACTGCCTTTCCTTTTTCTTATTTTTACATAAGCCAATTACGTGATAACATAATCTTGAATTTGACTAGGGGCTGACAGGTTTGCTAGCATAGAGATGATGCAAATCTGCTTTTATTGCTTTTAGAGAATCGGGATATTTTCACCTCTCCAGTCTGTTGGCAGCTGTCCTGTTGTCCATGATTTCTTAAAGATTACTGAAACCGCGTTCATCATCGCATCTGCACGTCCTTTCAGCATCATGGGATAGTCAGAAGAAGGCCCACACTCATTTAAAGCATTAGTTTCTTTTTCTATTATCTCTTCATCTATTCTGGAATTCAATGCCCTCTTAATGATGTATTTCTAACCTTTCTGGTTTGGAGATCATGCTCCTTGATAGAAAAGTGGGAAAAAGTTGAGCACTTCTGCTTATTTTTTGTTGCCAACGACATTACAACATTTTCCCCCGCAGTGAATAAAACCCTTCTTTGTTCGTGTTCTCAAACCGTAAAACAGAAATATTAATGGAAGAACAAAAAATTATTTTCATTTTTAGCCTTCTTATTATAATAGTTAAAAGCTTTAATAATATGAATTAGTTTGTAGAGAATTTTTCATGTTGTGGCGATGGAGAACTCTCCAAAGTAGAAATCATTGAAAGCACTAGCTTATGGGATAATGCTATGATGAAATCTGAATTTCACATTGTTTCTTCTAAGTGATGTGAGGATCTCTAAGAAAAAAAATTTTTTTTAATTTTACTTCTAAAGTTGAATAAATTGTTGTAAAACCAGGGAGGGTTCAAAAAATTTATTTCTAAATTTTTGCAGATTTTACAATGGCTTAGTGGAAGTTCTATGCAAACATTATTGGATTCATGATCTTGTAAAAGATGGGAATCTATCTGGTCCTAAAGTTTAATGATCCCAAAATAAAAAATCAATGTTTTAACAGCCTTAAAATACTTTGTAAACAGGTTACAGGGCATTCGGGGTTTTCCTTTGTGGTATTTGGGAGACAATATGTATTGATTGCTTAACATATGGTTAAATAGATTTATTTACATAGGTTTGCCTATACTAAATAAATGTCAATATGTACACATTTATGTATTACTCTCAGTCTAAGGAAACATTAATTAGCAGTTGCACATACAGAGAGATTTTCACTACATCGCTTTTTAATCATACATATAAAAACATTTTGAGTTACACTATAAAAGTGCTAATGTTGTAAAAAATGTGACTTTATTTTTGTATATACACATCTGCCCAAACAGTGTGTTTTCATACTAAATAATTGAAAAACTTGAACTTATTCAATATAAATTTAAAATACAGACACGTTAGTACATCAGAAACAAGAGGATATCATTACTAATTTTTCAGGTTAAAGAATTTTTGTTAATATCTTTTGAGGGTAAGTTTATACAAATTAAATGAAATATACCCTATACTTATTATTCCAAAAATGGAAAGTATATAGAAATAGGGAAATTAAACAAAAATTTTAAAGAATGCTTTTAAATATCAATACAGTGTGACAAGACTAAATAAATAATAACCAGCTAACAGGAATTAGTGATGAAGTGGTATTTCTAAACATATAATGAAATATTGTGCACAAAATAAAGGCAGGCTGATAAATTATGAAAAAACATATATGTGTGTGTGTGTGTGTGTGTGTGTATATATATATATATATATATATATATATAGTGATGAATGTCTTCCTGAGATGTATGTGAAGGGTTATCACAAGACACTAGGAAATACAACTAAACATTCTCCAACAGCCCACGGGATTTAAACCCGCTGTTTGCAATGACATTCTTCTGGATCAGGCTCAGCCCAAGGAGGCTGTCAAAGTGACTTATGTCACCCTGCTCTTTCACCGCCCTTGCGATCCTACCTCTGCATGGTTTTATTTACTTCTCTTTTTCCTTCTGTGCTAGCCTGCATACTTTCTCCCTACTTGGTCAGGTTGCTTATGCTACAATGGTAGATTTTAATCTATTTTGTTTATCTCAGACAACGGCAGTTGTTAGGAAGAAATTATTCTAGTATTAATTCACCTTTTCAAACCAATGTCTTTTGGTAACGTTCAGTGGAATGAGACTAAGTCTAGTGTAGATAAGTTTAGTTCATTCTCGACCATGGTGACAAACTGCAGGAGAACTCCCAGCCAGCCATCTGACATTTAACGGCACCAGGTACAGGGAAATAGAAGAGAAGAACTATATATCCTGGGAGGGCAGAGCTTATGTCAAATTTGCTCCCCATATCTCAATGTTTAGCACATAGTAGGTGCACGATATGTTTGTTGAATATTCAGAGAGTGAATTGATCAGTAAAGTTCCCTCACTACATAGACTATTAATGGCAGCTCAGTCCCACCAACCAATAAAAAATTATAAGAACGATGTGGACAATTTAATTGCTTTACTCTAATTTATATACACAGGTTTCTATCTCTTTTATTTTGTCCATGACTTTAAAATAACAGTCTTAGAGCAGAAAAGAACCCTAGATGCCATTTTGTAGATGAAAAAAATTGAGATCTACAATCATTTAGATCTACAACTAAAACTTAAACCTTTCTTATTACTTAAGTAAATATAGGTATTTGAGTGTTCTTACTACATGCTAAGGTATAGCAATAAATTAAACCAGCAAAACCCTTTCCCCCGTGTAATTTACATTTTGTCCTTCTTATCAAAGAACTTGATCTACGATGGGGGTACTACATATAAGTAAGATAAATGACTATTGTTCACTTAATTAGTTATGAAACTGGTTTCCATCTAGGTTTCTAAATTCCTACCACTTGTAATTTTTCTAAAGTACTATATTGCCTCCCTGATAATCACCCAAACTATAATTTTCTAAATAATTTCAAGATGAGATGAGTAACTTTTTAATTATACTTACCTTTCGATAATAGTAACAAAATAAATGTGATCCTACAGGAGTGGAAAGGTGTGAATTATTGACTCTGCCATGTTGTAGGATACACACACACACACACACATATCATATATACTCTCTCCATCTCATTTAAATATATATAATCTCATTCAAATAATTCAATGACTCCACAGGCATTCCTAGTCCCATTTTACATATGAGCAAAATTAGAGTGAGAAAAAAATAGCGCAACTAGTAATTGACATAAATGAGTTTTGACAACAGATCTGCCTGATTGTAACTCCCATGCTCAGGATCACACTACCTACAACAAATCATACAGTGTCAGCTCATTTGCCAAGAAATTAACCGTTAGGGTGTGACTTACTCCTAAAGACATTTTAGGGCCACCATGCTACATTGCACCTGGATTCCTCAGGTGCTCATCGTAGGGAATCCCACTGAACACTGATATGATTTTCAATGCCAGAGAGAAAATTAAATAATGGATGAAACCACCAATAGAGACTATTTTTTTACTTAAGACTCAGTAATGATTTCTATTTCACTTATAAAAGTAACATGAGCTAGCTAGAAGAAGACTGTGAATTTGAGTCTCCTAAAGAAATTAATATTCCAGCTTTCGAACGAAAACAGTTGCCAAATCCAGTGGACATAAATCTTCTGGAACCCTGCTGCATTGGAATTTGTTGAACACACTCTCCTGAAACACTCCCTTCCCTCAGCTCCTGGAAGTCCTCCCATAGCTTTGACTGTTCTTTCTTGGTTTCTTTCTCTCAGTCAGTGTTTTTCTCAGGAATTCTGCATCCCTTTGCTCTTCAAAATCAACACATTCTTCCCATGTGTTCACGTCCTTCTATTGTGATTTTAATAACCAAACATAGATTGATGACTTCCACGTTTTTATCTCTAAGCTGACCTCTTCTCAGCTCTACAGATATATTAATATGTTGAATGAGGAAGAAATAGGTTTTTCTCTATTGTGTAGTTGTTATTGGACATACCTCTTTGAATTTCCCAGCTATCTTACACTTTTGCTTTGCTAAAAATTAAAAATGTCATTGCCTATATTTTCCTTTGTCACGTGTTCTTACTCCATTGTCGCTTTATTGCAATGTGTCCTGAGCAGTCTTTGAACACCAGTGGTACCATTTCCATTGATGCCTATGGTTCATTAGTATGTTAGCTCCTAATGGAAGACCTGCAAGACCCCAGCAATGCCTCTCGCCTCTTCAGGCCTAGGGTCCTCCTTCTCAATAACTCTCCAAGGCCAACACATTGCTTGGCCTCACTCAGTCCTTAAACTTCAATGGGCAAGTGGATAACTAGCAATCTTGATAAAAGAGATTCTGATATAGCAGACTGTAGGTGGAGCCTGAGATTCTGTCCTTGCTCTTGTCTGCAGACTACACTTTGGAATCATCTGCTCATTCATCTTGTTGCCTCCATATTTGTCCTCTTATGGCAGCCTCCCTTTACACTGACTCTAGAATGAACTGAGAAACTAATCATGTCTGCTGCTTAAAATCTTTCTCTGTCAAGCCCTGGAGAAACCCCATGCTTCTTCACATGGTATAGTAGGTCCTGCAGATCCATCTCACAGGTTAAAATAAATACACCATAAATACAAGACTTATCTTAGGCACCTCTTCTTCCAGAAAGCCTTCTCAGACCTGTGGTGTCCTTACTCTTTATTCTGGTACTCCCCAAATGTTCTAGATACTTTTTTCCATGTGTTTATTTCCTGCTTTTATTATCATTAGCTCTTTAAGGTAAAGGACCATGACTTGGTCACGTTTGTGATCCACTGTGTCTAGAATAGTGCTTGTATATAATAGATGCTCAGTAATTGTTTCCTCAGTTAAACTAAACACGTTTAAACTTTCCACTTTCTACTCTCAAAAGTACATCAGCCTCTTACAGGCAAAATATAAATATGTCATCAGAATTTTAGTGGAAAATTACAGCATAAGCTTGAAGTATTGGACCACTTTCAGAAACAGTGGCAGAGAATGATTCAAAAAGTTAATTAGAAACTGGTTGCTTTAAAGTCTTGTTTTTATAGTAGCACATTTAGCGCATGGACCTTAGATAAATATCCTAATTCCTTATCATCTGAAAATAAGGAAATGTATATCACATTATCTGCCAGTGATACTGCTTTGGTGAACTAATTTATAATTACAAATGCCAAATAGTATGAAAAAAGAAGACCTAAAAGCACATGGAAAGTACACTAGTTAAAGCCACAGAGTTACTTCAATGGAACTGAGATGTAAAACAGAAAGGAGGAAAAACACAACTTAGAGTAATTTCCAGAATACAAATTAATTGTGTTAATTTACTAATATATTAATGGTATTCATTTAAACAAAGTCATCTCATTTCTAACACGCAGGAGTCCTATTTGAAATACATAATACATTCAGCCAAAACCCTCTGATGTCAGCTACAATCACAGATGAGGTAAAAATACAAAGTTTGGGTTTCCTGTGGCTGTGTTTAGATGACTTATTAAAATGTGCAGGTACAGAAACCCTCCTATCGGTGCATCCACAGCTGCACACTTCACTCCCTGCTTCGGCAAAATACCAGGGAAAAGGCATGATTGATGACCTGTGGAAAGCTTAGAAGAAGGAAAGAAATACGCTACACTTGTTTCTCTGCAGCCAGACCGAATTTCCCTGTTGTAAAAATAACTAGCTTATTCTCAAAGCTGTTTGCATGTAGGCAAATTCGGCTGGTTTAAACATTTCTCTCTGTGAGAAAATATAAAGGTAAATAACTCAATGTGTGGAAAATGAGCCTTATTAAGTAACTGTGAAGTTCAATTTTCCCTCTAAGTTAATGCATTTCTGGGCTTTTTGAGTTGTTTTAACACATAGGTGATGCTCTTAGCAGAATTATTATGTGTGTCACAAATATAAACAAACCAGCTTCTATTGAATAGGAGTTTACATTACTTTCTGACTTGCATGTGCTTTTTTTTTCCTGCAATAGAAAAATACATTATATAATTTGCTCCTACAATTTAAGGGTTTAGTTCCTATAATTTTCCAGGTGAAATGGCCTTTAATTCTCCACACACACATTCTTTTGAATGGATAAGGACTGCCCGTCAAAGATCTTCTCTATCTTAAAGAAACAGCTTTCATTTTCCTTTTCCTTTTCTTCTGTAGATCGCAAATTTTCTTGGAAAGATTCTTACTGCTTTGTAGAATTCAAATAGGCACGACTGACCCACTTTTAACATTTACAAAGGAAAAACATCTTAACGACATACTCATTAAGTTGCTCTGTGGATGTTAGATAGATACATGACAAGGACACTTAACGGAGTATTTATATTTACCCTGAGTTCTTTGAAAGTTGTAAACAATACTACTTTCTCTCCAAGGGACATTGAAATAAAGTTATGTATTGAAAGGCCACTGGCAAAGCTAGACTTTTTGGAAAGCATTCTTCGTGGGGTGTTGACATGGTAAATGCATGAGAGAGACCGGAGTGTTTGCCTGCACTCAGACCACAAACAACTAACTTCTAGAAATGGTCCTCTTCCAGACATGTGAGATAATTAATGCTCCCCTCCCCCACTGTGCTGGAGGAGGGAGTTTAATTAAAGCATATTTGCATCTACATGGCACTTTTTATCCCAGAATATTTATGAAGTATCCTTATTAGACCAGATAGTCAATGAGAATGAAACAGGGAAGAAGGAAAAGGGGATTCTTAGAAAATTAGTTGTACTGAGATTTGTATCGGGACATTTTAGTAACAGAAAAACTCTCGTCAAGAATAAAATTTTATCTGTAAGTTACCACTTTTCAATTACCTAAGAAATAGTAAATCAACATTTAAAAAAAGTTTAGTTGGAGGATTCAAAAGCTCTATTTCTTGAAGAAGGATAAAATTAGGCTCACTCAACTAAAAATTATTTCATCTGTGAAAGAACATTAAAAAAACAAAGAAGAATTCCTGGTGGTATAGAACAGTATCAAATCACATAAAAGAGAAAATAAAATTTGAATGTTTTTCAGGTGCTGTCTTATTCTTAAAATTACACCACAGAATCAAAATTGAAAGGCACACAGTTTAAAGAAAATGTTGCTGACATCAAAGTATTTACTTTCCAAAGAAATAACTTTTAGTTAGGAAGAAAAATGTATAGCAATCCCAAACAGAATACCCAGTAACTATTAAATATCCCTTTTACAAAAACATTCACAGTAAGTTTCATTCTTGTGCATGTAAGAAGAAAGTTATAATGAAAATAAACATCATATTTGAAAGGAATGCTATTCTCTCCATTCTAAATAGAGATCATTCTTCTACCTTCTCCAGATGCAGTTATCGTATTCTCCTGCCTTCTCACAGCCTCCCCCCACGACTATTTCTTTTTCTACTGGACATTAGAAAGAACAAGGAAACATAATTATTACGATTTGTCTCCACTGATTCAAATAGCAACATGAAACATGTTGACCCCTGTTGGTAGGTGAAACCCTCCCATCAAGAGCCACCTTCACATTTAGACATTTCTAAACAGGCATTGATCTTATCACATTTTCTTGGAAATAAGGGCTGGATAGAGAGCTGGAGCAATGCACACAAAGTACTCAACAGAGGGCTTGCCATACAACAAGCACTGGAAAATTTTAGTTATGATCATGGTGGTCATGATAATGACAAAAACAACCATACGTGGAACTATCGTAGGGTAGCTTAACTGCAAATAATATTTGTTTACATTCAAATGTACTCTTCAACATCTAATGTCAGGGACTAATAAAAAGATAGAGCAGTGAATACTTTCAATATCATTAGGTAAATTATACTTTTTAGTAAATATTCAGAAATTGGTTATTTTTCAAGTTAGTGGTTAAGTATTTTGTTTTAAATTTTAAGGAAAGTAAACAACATAAATCCATTCATAGATAATCAGAAATGCCTGGACAATTTATTGGAGCAAAAACTTTAAAATTATGTCAAGGGGCTCAGGGAATAGTTTGATGAATACTGTAGGGAGACTTGAGCAATTTGTTTACTAGAAAGTTTATCTCCAAAATGTGGGTTTGATATATTACTAGTTATGCAAAATACATTTTAAAATTCTCAAGCATAATTTGGCTGGTGAAAAACACTTTTACCATCCTTAGGAAATCCCAACTGTGAAGACATTTGTGTGCTAGAGTAATGACTGTTTTTAGTGACATTTTTCTTAAGAAGTTCTTTGGAATCGACTTTCCAAACCTTTCCTGAGAGTGTTGTTTATAAGGAAAAAATGTCAAACTGTAAAAATGAATGTTTGGGAATTGCTCAGCTATAAAACCTAGCAGAACACACGTATCTCAATAATTTTTCAATACTTGTAATCCACGAGGCCTAGCAGTGAACACCGTTCCTGCTTCCTGTGAAGACTCTTAAACACAGAAATAAGACATCCTTAATTCTGTCCTATGCCAGATATCTATTGTATCTGTTATATTGACGTAAAGTTTAATAAGATAATAATACCTCTTACTAGATCTGCAAAGAAAGTATAGGATAGTAGTAAACTATATAGTCTATGTATATATGCCTATATTTCAATTACGGTAAAATCAGCTCAAAATAATTCTTCAGTCACAAATTTTAAGTTTTATTTTCCTCTTGCAATTTGTTCTAAAAATGCAGCAGAACAATATCGATAAACAAGAAGAAATGGACCCAAATAATCTTTCACTCTTCTGGGGGGGTGGGGCGGTGAAAGATAATTTGGCAGTCCTAAGTATTAGTTGACATTCAGATTAAGAAAACATGACAAAACTATCTTTTTGAGAGAAACACGATGTTTTTTAGTTTTTATCAGAGAAAATTCCTGTTGCTTAAAGGTATCTGGTGTTTGTTTTCTTTGCCAATACTTTACACACTTGCATAAATAAATAATCTTTTTTCATCTTTAATAAAATCCACAAACCTGGTCTCAAATTACTAAATCAAACTGGTCAGTATGTTTTGGATAAAGTTACTAAGCCAACCCAGAGAATTGCTTCTTGAGAAACACCAGGCTGACATGGTCTTTTGGTAGAAAAGAACTGAAGGTTCTCTACCCATACAGTACTCTAGAAAAAGGTAGTTGTGACATTGATCTTTGATTAACTTTTAGACTCAGTTAGGATACTTGCTGAAATGACTATTCCCAAAATAATTTCCTTTACTCTTCCAGAAGAGCCCATCTCTTTAAAACATTTGCCACTGCAATGTGACTGCTTTTTAAATGTTGTCAGCTACTTTGAATGATGGGGTGCTCTTTGTTTGTCAGTTCATTAATTTATTTAAGATGTGTGTATGGTCAGATTCATGAAGGTAATAAATCTCTTTTGTAGAGACAGATAATTACTTTAACATGGCAAGACACAATAACACAGAACTTAATACAAAGCAAGCTTAGCATATGTATGATAGGAAACAATAGAATGTAAGTATTAATAGAAAATAAAAACCAGTGCTCAATTACATAATCATCGAAGAGAACACATTTAGAAGTTGAACATTTGATATTTTCTCCCTCTAACAAGCTTGCCTTATTGCTAGATACTTTTCCACATTAAAATTTCACTAATGCCACCGTATTCAGATCCCCAGGGAGCCCTTTATCTTCTTGAAAATATTTTGGGGTTTCACAAAACTCGTTTGCCTGTCTCACTGGATTGAACCTCAAAGACTCTTTTGACGCAAGTGTTATTTTGACCACGTGAGCATGGTTTCCATTTTTTAACTAGATTAAAACATGCATGAACAAACTGCGCATTGAACTTTAATGTCGCTTTGTTGCCGTGATGGCTTACAGATTTCTGTTTCATCGATGGTTGTCCCCCATACATTCTAAAAGTGAAATGATACATTGTAATTTGAATGATAATTTTGTTTTGATGATTTAATTGATAGCAGACCGAGGGATAGAATCCCTGCGTTTCCATTTAAGTTTTTCCCCCTGCTGAACAGATGAGACAACTAGGAGTTTCATAAACATCTGTAAATAATTAAGGGATGTTACACTAAACTGTATTTCCTTTACCTTCACCCGGGCTTCTCTTGAGGAACAACTACATGGTAATCCTGGTTCAAAAAAAAAAAAAGAGCACCTTCTTGTCACTCAGAAATCCTTGCCCTTTCTTATTTGCCAGTTTAGGTGATGATTAAAGGCAATCTGCCCATATTAATTTTCGTGACGCCAGAGAAAGTCTTCCCACACCCTTTATTGTTATCATTTGGACAGTCTTGGCGTCCATGAACTTGACCTTTAGTATTCTAATGCTGTCTCTTTTTATTTTTGCTAGGGTTTTCCAAACTGTTTCTATGTTTTTACAAACCTATCTTCAAAAAAAACATCACGCACAATGCTCAGAAAACAATCAGAACCTGGTTTCTAGTCTGCTTGCTTGATTCTCTAGCAATACCACATTTGAGAAGAGCTGGTTTTCTTTGCATGAACATGTAAAAAAAAAGGCACATGCCAGCTGCTCAAACCTGCTCCACCTCTGTTGCATCCAAGAAGCTATTCATTTCCGTTTATCAGCTATTAAAAAGATTAGATTACATCCCAAATGGACTCTGACTTTTCAGTGAGAAGCATCCTTAATAGATGAAAAAAAAATTTAATTCAGCTAACGAAATGTCTCTATTGGCTTTGGTTCTAACAGAACTTTACAACCCAGTAGAAACAAAAATTCTATCAGCAAACTGAAAAACAAATCAAAATACTTTCATTGAGTGCTGTTTGGTTATCCTAACACATATAAGGTCAAAGTTTGAGAAGCTACTATATATTTATTTTGACCTGCTGCCTTGAGTTGTTCAATGTTGTTTTTTATTTATAGAAAGTCATAGCCTTGGGAAGTCTTATGACATTCCTTAGATAAACTGTTTTTCTCTAAATCCACCTTTTAAATCTGCCTCCACTACTATCCCCCACAGAGGAGCAAAGTTTGTACTATAGTAATGGGTGAGATTTTTCCACCGAAAAGTTCAAGAAACTTGGAAGGATTTTTTAAATCACTAAGATTTATTGGAGGTAAAAACAGAGTTGGGGTGAAACCTTAATAAATATTTTAAGGTCTTTTGAGAGTTCTGATTTGGAATTTTAACACTTTGGTTGGAATGTAATTTCCATATAGACTAGTGCATTAAGCAGTCAACTGAAAGAAATTTCAGTAACTAAACAAAGTCATGTATCCAGTATTCTGGGCAAGAAACAGTACAATTTCAGCATCTGAGAGGCACCTCTCATGCTAGTCCCTTCTCCCCACCAATGACAGAAACTACCCTGAATTTTACTTCACTTTCTAACAGAGCTTAGTGAATTATGAAAAAGTGAGCACCTACTTTATGTCCACCACCCAGGCCAAGACACTGAGCTTGGCTGGCCACCCAAAAGCCTAATCACGACGTTGCTTCCCTTCAGATGGAAGCACCATCCTAATTTTTATAGGAATTGTTTCACTTTTTATGGTTTTCTCACCCATGAATGAATCCTTAGACATTACTCTTTAAACTGTATTTAATTTTGATAGCTCTGATAGCATTCAGAGCTTTTTCAGAGAAACAAAATATAGAATATTGATTGGTATTGATTAGCTATTGCCACCCCTTAAAGTGCACGCGGCATGCTGAAAACCATGGTGTTAACCTTGCAGGAGGAAGCCATTCACGTGTGTTCATCAGGGGTCTGGAAGAAGAAACAAATCAGTAACTAGCATTCTAACTCCCCTTCTGAAGAGGCCCAGAAATGAAGCAGCAGGGAGGAAAAATTAACTACCTTCACTTAACTGGGTTCTCCTCCAGGCCAAATCTGTGACTACTGACAGACAGATTTGCATTTTGCCTGTTTGGACGTTACCTAGTGTATGAATGAACAGAGGCCTCCAGTCTCTAACCTTGACAGTCCCCTTCTCCTTGTAAATCGCATTCATTCATCACCTCATTAAAGTGAAGAAAATGAACAAAATATAAACAAGTTAGATGGGAGGACCGCAGGGGTGGTCTTCTACTAAATTCTGAGCTAGAAGAAAAGATTGCACCAGGAGCAGAGAGGGGATAAGCCTACATGGCTATTGCAAGCCTCTCTTTTCTTTATCATTAATATTTCATTCAGAAAGGGGTCCAAGGCACAGGGGAGAAGTGTGTAAGTGGAAATTGAAGAGAAACAAAAAGTATCTCTCTTTCTCTCTCTCCTACTCTCTTTCTGTTTTCCTCCCCACCCCACCCCTTACACGCACAAACACACATGCATGCACACAAACACATCCAGAGAAAAAAACAACCCTCCCCTCTAAGAGTGCTTGATACACACAGTATTTCTTTTGGCAAAGTTTAGACATGTCTTTCTAGTTAACAAATGTATTCTGCTGTCAGCTCCTTTTAAGAGTTATGCTCCATGCTTCATGCCAAATAACCTCTTTAAATATTAATAAATAACTCAGGGTATCTTAGAGAGCCTGTGCTTGAGGAATTATGTTAAT